>NC_134496.1:52170669-52425669 GCF_040206685.1 Ascaphus truei | reverse complement strand
TGCGTAAGTGTGCGCGCGTGTGCGTAAGTGTGCGCGCGTGTGCGCGAGTGGGGTGAGTGGGGTGAGTGGGGTGGGTGGGGGGGGGTGCAATTTCTGAATGTCCGTTACTGATTAGGCTTCCCCTATAAAATAAACGTTGCCTTTCAGATGTGGATGAATGTCAGACAGGACGCAGCAGGTGCCACTCACTAGCTTCCTGCACCAACACCCCGGGATCATATTACTGCACTTGCAACCCTGGATATATAGGCGATGGATTTACCTGCAGAGGTAACACTCTGTGAGAGATCTGAGAGATGTTGGGCACTGTACAGTGTCATTTCCTGTTCTTCTTTCTCTCTCTTCCATAATCTTGGTCAGAACAACCAAATGCTTCCTAATCCTCCTATCACAGCACATTCCTTGGGTAATGTCACAGGGGTTAGGGCTCTATGTGAAGAAGTGTTCCTATCCCTTACTGTAACTGGTGAGGTCTTCAGGGGGACACTTATTGTACGTGCTTTTAATCTGCCCTGTACAGGATAGCCCTTATTGGTTATGCTATACTTCTAAGATAAAGTATTATAATTATTGTGTAATGAAGCTATACAAACACAGTGTAAGAAAGGGTACATGGACAGATACTTAGGGCAATGAGTGAGAAACTAACAATTGTCCATATCCTACCATTCTGTTCTCAGAGGACCGCCTGTTTGAATATAAAAGTGGCATTAGAATAACCCAGCGGTACCGGGACTTCACCTCTCCTCTGATCAGTGTTCCCACGGGCTTTCCCTTTGGATCTAAGTTTTACAGCAATTTATATGTAAGTATTACAGAAAACAACGGTAATGGGTATTAACCACAAGGTATTATTAGGGGAGGTGTAACATTCCCACAAGTTCACGGATCCGGTGATACTGAACTTTCACTGCCCATGAAAATTGAGCAAAATCAGCATTTGCAAATATTTACATGGGCTGTTGAGAGAGAGATAATATTTTTTCTGAGTGTCACAGTTTTTGAGAAATATACACATTACTACCAGCAACATTTGCAAAAAGTCACCTGGACCGATGAAAGAAAACAGATGTTTTGCAAATGTTGTCTTTTTCTGAAACACAAAAATGCCACCGGAGAAAAGCAGAACGCCAAGCGACGCGTCACACATTGTGTTTAACCGAACGCCAAGGGACGCGTCACACATTGTGTTTAACCGAACGCCAAGGGACGCGGCACACATTGTGTTTAACCGAACGCCAAGGGACGGGTCACACATTGTGTTTAACCGAACGCCAAGGGACGCGTCACACATTGTGTTTAACCGAACGCCAAGGGACGCGTCACACATTGTGTTTAACCGAACGCCAAGGGATGCGTCACACATTGTGTTTAACCGAACGCCAAGGGACGCGTCACACATTGTGTTTAACCGAACTCCAAGGGACGGGTCACACATTGTGTTTAACCGAACGCCAAGGGACGGGTCACACATTGTGTTTAACCGAACGCCAAGGGACGCGTCACACATTGTGTTTAACCGAACGCCAAGGGACGCGTCACACATTGTGTTTAACCGAACGCCAAGGGACGCGTCACACATTGTGTTTAGCCGAACGCCAAGGGACGCGTCACACATTGTGTTTAACCGAACGCCAAGGGACGCGTCACACATTGTGTTTAGCCGAACGCCAAGGGACGCGTCACACATTGTGTTTAACCGAACGCCAAGGGACGCGTCACACATTGTGTTTTACCGAACGCCAAGGGACGCGTCACACATTGTGTTTAGCCGAACGCCAAGGGACGCGTCACACATTGTGTTTAACTGAACTCCAAGGGACGCGTCACACATTGTGTTTAACCGAACGCCAAGGGACGCGTCACACATTGTGTTTAACCGAACGCCAAGGGACGTGTCACACATTGTGTTTAACCGAACGCCAAGGGACGCGTCACACATTGTGTTTAACCGAACGCCAAGGGACGCGTCACACATTGTGTTTAACCGAACGCCAAGGGACGCGTCACACATTGTGTTTAACCGAACGCCAAGGGACGCGTCACACATTGTGTTTAACCGAACGCCAAGGGACGCGTCACACATTGTGTTTAACCGAACTCTCGCTATTAGAGACAAGGATTGATGTAGAATAATTGTTCTGTATATGAATAAAACGAAGAGATAAATAAAATGAGAGAGCGAGAGAGCGAGATTTACACCGTTTTTCAAGACTCTTTGTAATTATTTTGCTGCCAGGAGGGAATGAGATTGCAAATCAAACACTAGGGTGTGGTTTTATCAGCTCACAGAAAAGTGTCTTCTTTCTGTGGCTGGATCCAATATAAGAAGATATTATTACAACAGCTTTTATCATCATCCAGTTATTATAAACCTGATATCATTGTTTGTTACATTGGAAGCAGATCAGGCATCAGGGGGTTCATGCGCACAGCCAGGGGTCTCAGCAAACAGTACATAGATATTAACATCACATTAGCCACACAGGGAAACGGAATGAAAAGCTTTTTCTTAAGTGACGAGTGACTTCTATGTTGTAATTACTGAAATGAATCTGATTCCCCGTGCCTTTTATTTTGCAGTTCACAGACAATGGAGTTATTATATTCCAACGTAATATCTATGAGCCCCGGTACACGTACAGTTATCCTTACAGCCGCTTCTACAGTAATGACCCGTATACACCGCCCATGGTGGCGGTTTTCTGGGCAGATGCTGATTTGTCCACAGGAATCGGGGAAGTGTATTACCAGGTGAGACCACTCAACAAACACCTAACCTGTCACTGCGGTTTGTGGTTCCACCTACTGGTACTGAGTATCTCTATCTTATTATTTACAAATCTTAACTTTCCCTGTTTGTTATTTTACGTTGTCTGTCTGTAAAGGGGTAATCCCTCCTAAAACACAAAAAATAAACAGTGTGTTAACATCTAAACAAAGTAACTCCAGTTCTAGTGGCCATCTTGTATTCCTGGAGAAAAGTCAATTTGTTGTATGTTGTGATGCCTTTTAGTGGACCAACATTACACATCCTCATGGATTAAATTATAGTGCACAGAGCTCTTGAAACCTCGTAAGTTTCTTCTTCAAGCGCACACACTTACATGGGTTGTTAGGCGTCCTACACTTGAAGAAGAAGCCAATGAGGGGTGGAAAGCTCTGTACATGATTTCCTTTATGTTCTGCTAAAAGGTGCCACAACAACAACAACTCCACAATGTAATTGACGTCATTAAACAAGTGTCACCATCCTAAGGAAGTCCTGCTCAACACACAATGACATCACGCAAAGGGGAGGAGCTAAAATACCTGAACCCCTCCCATCTTTCAGCTCTCCGTGTCTACAAACTAACTTAAAAAGTGTCAACGTACAATATGCTGTCTAATTAATGTGTTTTGAAAAGGCATCTCCTTTCATGTTCTTTTAACATCAAGAAATGATTAAACATTCATTAAAAATAGTGACACCTGTATTTGTGTTGTGCTACACAGCCCAGATAGAAATGCTAATAGTGTGCTCTGTGCTATATAGGACATCCTGATACCAGGTGGATGTTATGCCGTGTTTCCTGCATGTGCTGGAGGTGGGTAATGGCCTTTTTTATATTAACACCTCTCTCTCTTTTTCAGACTTATGACTTCCAAAGCCCATCTGCGCTGAATACAGTTTTCAAAACTCAACTTGAAAATGACATAAAGTCTTATTTTAACCCCTCCCCGACCTTCAAAGCCCTCTGGGCAATGAAGGTCACTTGGGAACGAGTGGCACCATATCCGGCACAATACTTTTCCTGGGCGGATGTAAGTGTATAATATGCACTGATACATATTGAACTGTAAATAGTCGGGCCCATATATGCCAGAAGACACCATACAGCCACTGAACTGGTCATTAGGGACCTTCTGTCACCGGGAGGAGACTCATGTCATAGCACTGCTTAGTGAATATGGCGGTAAATGCAAATCAGACACATTTTCTGAAATGGGAGAATATGGCGACATTTGCTTATAAACACCTAGCAGAGAATGTGATCCGTCCCCGTCACAATTCACTTACAGACCTGTAACCCTGACACCAATAGTGGGGTCAGCATGGATTCATGAAGGATAGGTGCTGCCAAACTAGCCTTATTAGTTTATTTGAGGATGTAAGTAGGAATTTAGACCAGTGTAATGCAGTTTATATGGTCTACTTAGGCTTTTGAAACGTTGCCACACAAGAAATTAGTGTACAAAATAAAGGAAATTGGACTCTGTACCAATATTTGGACCTGGTTTGACCAGTGGTTGAAGGATAGACAACAAGGAGTTGTCATAAATGGAACTTTTTCTGGTTGGGTTAAATTTGAGTGGAGTACCTCAAGGATCGGTACTTGAACCCCTGCTTTTTAACTTGTTTATTAATGATCTTGATGTTGGCATAGAGAACAAAGTCTCCATCTCGGATGATGACACAAAATTGTGTATGGTAGTAAAATCAGAGCAAGGAGTAATTTATCTCCATATAGATGAGGTTTAATACAGATAAATGTAAGGTTATGGGAAACAAGAATAAATAGGCGACTTACAAATGAAATGGGGCAAAATTAGGTCAATCCTTGGTGGAGAAGGATTTAGGTGTGCTTGTAGGCAGCAGACTTAACAATAGTGACCAATGTCAGGCAGTAGCTGCTAAGGCAAATACAATCTTGTCTTGCATTAAACTGGGATTGGATGAAAGGGACGAAAACATAATTATACCCCTGTATAAAGCATTAGTAAGACCAAACCTTGAATATGGAGCACAGTTTTTGGCATCACTCCATAAAAACGACATTATGAAACAAGTGCAGAGAAGATTCACCACATTAATAAAGGGGATGGAAAATCTGATTTATGAGGAGAGACTAGCTCATTTAGATTTGTCTACATTAGAAAAGAGGGGATATGATAACTATATACAAATATATTCGGGGTCAATACAAGGAGCTTTCAAAAGAACTATTTGTCTCAAGGGCAGCACACACTACACAGGGTTAAGTCTTAAGGCTGGAGGAAAGGAAATTTCACCAGCAACAAATAAAAGGGTTCTTTACAGTAAGGGCGGTTAGAATGTGGAATTAATTACCCATGGAGATAATAGGCAGACACAATAGATTTGTTCAAAAAAGGTTGGACATCTTTTCTAGAAAGAAAAGGTATACAGGGATATACTAAAGAAGTAAATATTTGGAAGATGTTGATTCATGGCGAAATCTGCTCTGCCATTACAGGAGTCAGGCAGGAATTACATTTCCCCTGATACATCCTTGGATAATGTTTCACTGAGGTGTTGGTTGGCATTCCTCTGGATCAATATACTGTAAATACAAATGTAGGATAAATATCTCTCGTGTACATTTTGCACAGGTTGAACTTTTTTTTCAAATCTCATCTATTTGAACTATGTAACATTGCTACATGGCAATAGCAACAGTTACATGTAATAAACGAGGTTAGAAACAGATACTGAATTACTGTTACGAGTTTTCACACTGACAATCACATTTATAATGACAGGGTTATTATGTTTGAAACCCACCGAGTTATACGCCTGTTAATGTAGTGAAAAGAAGCATGTTTTCTGATACATTTAGCCCTGTTTGAGATCTTTGTTTGACACTTTCCTTATAGACCAATACCTATCAAGCTGTTTTAGTCACCAATGGGATCTATTCTTTCTGTCTGACGCGTTTTGAGGATGGAGGAATGAACTGGAGATATAACGTACTCCCTATGTATTACCTGCCCAAAATGGGCTATTTCAGGTATGGATATAAAGTGATCTAGTTTGGTAATAAGTGGAAATAAAGTATACAGCAACTAAACATGATAGACACAGTGTTATATAGTTCAGCATTTATTACAGTACCATGTAATATTGCTAAGTGGGACTGCTCCTTTAACCCCATCACTGCCAGAGGAACCTACATATTGCTTGTCCCTCTGGCAGCAAGGAGGTTAAACTAACTGGGAATTCAACCCCAGTAGTGTTGTCTTAGCTCCATGTCAGCATTGGCTTCGATTCCAGTCCAGGTTCTGGGCTAAATTTACCATAGACGTGCAAAAGGTTCCAGGGACCAAATGGTTATCGGGAATGGGGAGGGGGCGACTGTCAGAGACAGGGTGATACGTTGTGTTTGTGTTTACTCTGCGGTCTGTGCTTTTACTTTCAGTGGGGAGCCTACTCCTTCCAATTCCCCAAACAACTTCCCGGCATTCAATGACCCTCAGACAGAGCCCTCTGTCAGCCTCCAGCAAAGATACACTCCAGATCAGTACGTGGGATACAACACAAGTAAGGACAATGATAGGTGTGCTTCATACCTGATGCCAGGAGCATCTGCGGCGCACAACCAAAGTCACTCCAGCAATGAAAGTGTTACTTGCAGAAAGACAGACAACTTTCCATGTGTATTTTAGCCGAGCTCTTTCAGAACAGCCTGATTTAAACAAAGGTGGTTACAGTATTGTGAGGCCTTGAGGATGGGGGTAGTTTGTTAGGGTCTGAAAATCTACATCATGACTCACAAATAAACACAAAAGGCTATAGTTGACCGATCAGAAATGTATCAGAACCTGATTTCTCTTCTCTCCTGATCACAGATAAGAAAGGGTTTGGGGCTTATCGCTTGGAGAGTAACACAGCGAACACCAGAACTCCCCGCCAGCAATGTCTGAACTGGTATTACAGTGAGCCGTACCCATACTGGTCCTTCAATACCCGGCCCTGTCCCTGCTCCTGGTGGCAGGCCAACTTTGATTCCTCATTCACCTCTTCCAATAGGTTACAGGGATACGGCTACCAACAGAAAAATACAGGTCAGTACCTTTATCCACCTACAGCACTCACCTTTTTGTATCATTCTGCAGGGGAGTAAAGGTGCCTGAGTGTTTCGCTCAGAGGGTCAGCCTTAGGGACTCTTGGGAGGAATAAAAGTTGAAACATTCCCTGTCACTTTTTCCTTTCTCTGTATTTTCCCTTCCAGTCTCTCTCCCTCTCTCTCTCTTCTAAGTTTGTTTAATTTTTGTTCACTCTATACCTTTCTTCTGTCTGTGAAGCTTGTCCTGGAAAGGGTTCTCTTCTCTGCTCCTCCCTAATGCCACAGAGACCTCTGTTGCGAAAAACGTCCCAAGCAGCAATGCTATAATAATAGAATCATTTTCTGAGCTGTCCATGGTGCTGCGGTTCTGCAGTCATATGTAGAAGCACATGCACACCGCTGGTAGGTGTTGGAGGGGGGTACTTATCTGCCGGTGCGCTGTATCCAGCTGCGGTTCTGCAGTACCATGGACATCTCAGAAAATTATTACTATTTTTATTATAATTAATATACTGCATAGCACAATTATTAAGTGGAACAGCTCTGTGCCTAAGAACCTGTCCTCTAAGTGAGATAACACGGGGTTAAAGGCTGTAGCGGCTTTATTGGGAACTGATGTGATTCCCAGGATATTATTATTATTATTATATTGACTAGTAAAGACGGCTCACGTTGTAATCACATCTAATTCTCCTTCTGTTATTTTGTTGCAGATTTATATCTCTCCTTCCAGAGCTCATTTTCCTCCTGGTACGGTGGAGGAACAAGATGTTACTATAACTATTTCGGGAGTCTTGTTTATGGAGAGAAAGAAAGATACTTGCCAACCCCTTGGACATATGAAAACACTTGGCTCTGGTGGTGGAATCCATACCTTTATTACTCGAGGTATCAGACGTTTTGGGGGACAACTTTGCCTAAACTAAGAAATGAATACAAAGGTAATCTGATATTAACCACATGAATACCATTTGCTTTTTAATTTGTTACTTGTACATCTAATTACTCACTGGGATCAGTGTTTTATTGAGTGTTTTATTAGGTACAATCCAGTATGTATAGGTACAATCCAGTATGTATAGAATATTATAAATATTTGAAGGTTCTTCAGAGCTGGATAAAAGGAATTATTTTAGCCAAATCTATCTGTCTGTCTGTCTGTCTGTCTGTCTAGCTAGCTGTCTGTCTGGCTAGCTAGCTAGCTGTCTGTCTATCTGTCTGTCTGGCTGTCTGGCTAGCTGTCTGTCTATCTAGCTAGCTGTCTGTCTGGCTAGCTAGCTGTCTATCTGTCTGTCTGTCTGTCTGGCTAGCTGTCTGTCTGTCTAGCTAGCTCGCTGTCTGTCTAGCTGTCTGTCTATCTGTCTAGCTAGCTAGCTGTCTGTCTAGCTAGCTGTCTGTCTAGCTAGCTAGCTGTCTGTCTAGCTAGCTGTCTATCTGTCTAGATAGCTAGCTGTCTAGCTAGCTGTCTATCTATCTAGCTGTCTAGCTATCTATCTTCTTCTTTAAGTCTTGTCTAATTTTTTTATCGAGGACAACGAAGCAAAATAGCCACACACAGATGGGATTTCACCTTTAGTATTCACAAATAATTCTCATTAGTGACAGGAGTTTTTTATGTAATCCACTAATGTTTTTCACTGATTCCAGAGTATGCATTTCCGAGATTCCTTTATCTATATGGTAAAAAGATTCCTAACCACAGGAAATGTACAGAAACTCGGCCTACGTACAGATGTAGCATCTTCTATCTATTAGCAGCTGCAATGCATGTGCTGGGGAATCGCGGACCAAAAGCTGAGCTTTTGCAGCACAGTGCTTGGAGGGGGGGGGGGGTCGGCCCATCAAGAAAGCAGGCGTCCCTGCTTCGGAGTGCTCTGGAATCCCCGCGACCAGACTAATGGCCGATCAGGATAACACAGCGGGCGCCCCTGCTTCTGAGTGGGACTCGCGCTGTGTAAATCCTGCACCTGTCTGTACGAGACGCGCAGTAAGCGTGAGACAGGATCAGTCACTCTCCCTGCGCACCTCTAATAGGCGATCGCACAACTTTTATTTTAGTAACATACTATTGAAGCAGGGGGTCTCCGGAGCTGAGCCGCATTAATTTCAGCCCTGGGGACCCCCTGCTTCCCGAGTTACAGGCTCAATTGGAAGTGTTGGTATCTCCTGTGCATGTAAATGTCCCGGTCACGTGACGCGGGAGAATTAAACATGCAGAGAGATACCGGCACCCCATACGGGCCTGTAACTCGGGAAGCATGGGGTCCCCGGGGGTGAAATTAATGCGGCTCAGCTCCAGGAGACCCCCTGCTTCAATCCTATAATATTAAAATTAAATAAATGCCGTGCGATCACCTGTTAGAGGTGCGCAGGGATAGTGACTGATCCTGTCTCACTCTCACAGCATGTCACTTACAGACTGATGCAGGAGTCCCACTCAGAAGCAGGGACGCCCGCTGTGTTAATCCTGATCGGCCATTAAAACAAGAAAAAACACAAAAGCGCACCAAGATGAGAGATAGATATTGTATTAGCAACAAATAATAAAATTAGTAACTTACATTTAAAATTTCTTTAATAATCCCCGACGTCTGCGACTGTTGTGGCTGGCGGTTTTACTACCCACCACCAGTACACACTCAAGTGTACCGTTCCTGCTTATTTCCGATCGTTTCTATGCTATCAAAAACGGACAGGCATCCTAAGGACACCTATTGAAGGCCCCGGTTCCTGCACATGTGTGCTACACTCTGCACCACGCTACCACACGTGGAGGACAGGAGAGTGAACAGAGACAGCCCCAGCGCGCGGGTCTGATCTCTCCGAACTGAGATTACCCTTCATACTTCCTATGTGATGCCCTACTCCTGTGATAGACACCAGAATCGGGGATTATTAAAGAAATTTTATATGTAAGTTACTAATTTTATTATTTGTTGCTAATACAATATCTATCTCTCATCTTGGTGCGCTTTTGTGTTTTTTCTTGTTTTGCTGATATTGGTATCACCATCGGGGTTCCGGTGGAGACCACATTTGGAGGTGGGGGAGACACCTCATAAACACAGAAGCAGCAAGAGAACTGAGAGGGACCAACACTCCAAGTTTAAAGAGCCAGAGCGCGGACTGAACTTTTCATTACTGATCGGCCATTAGTCTGGTCGCGGGGATCTGAGAGCACGCCGGTACCAGGACCGTACCCGTGGTGGATTCTGTGCCGACAAACCATCGTGCTACATCTGTAACCTACCCCTCCTCCGGAGCAGGAGCAGTGAGCCGTGTATCATTACTCTGCGGTGACTCTCTCTCTTCTCTTCTCACAGTGAATGAGGTGGATCCGTATAACAACTGCTGCAGAGACTCTGGGTCTTACTCTCTCTGCGCTATGTATAGAGAGAAGAGGCCCGTTGACTACTGTTTTGGATACATTCCACCACGCATAGGTAAGCCCTGGAGTTTGTCTTAATTAATGTTTGTCGCACTTGTTTGAAAACACTACATTTTGTCTGTCACTATAAACTAAACATATATTTTTGTTTCCTATGTAAGGATTTCTCTTTGGAGACCCTCACATTAACACACTGGACGGTGTGCAATACACCTTTAATGGTCTGGGCGAGTATATCTTGGCCAACGTCAAGGACGAGAATGATACAGTGATCTTCAGACTCCAGGGACGCACGGCCAGAGCCGGGAATGGGACGTCCCAAGCAACTAACTTTGTGGGGCTGGCAGCAGAGATAAACAGTGAGACGCAGGTAAGGTTTGTGTACGGGATATATAAGAGTATCAGAGATAAACAGTGAGATGCAGGTAAGGTTTGTGTGCGGGATATATATGAGTATCAGAGATAAACAGTCAGACGCAGGTAAGGTTTGTGTGCGGGATATATAAGAGTATCAGAGATAAACAGTGAGACGCAGGTAAGGTTTGTGTGCGGGATATATAAGAGTATCAGAGATAAACAGTGAGACGCAGGTAAGGTTTGTGTGCGGGATATATAAGAGTATCAGAGATAAACAGTCAGACGCAGGTAAGGTTTGTGTGCGGGATAAAGACGAGTATCAGAGATAAACAGTGAGACGCAGGTAAGGTTTGTGTGCGGGATATATATGAGTATCACAGATAAACAGTCAGACACAGGTAAGGTTTGTGTGCGGGATAAAGACGAGTATCAGAGATTGTGTCACATGTTGGAATGTTTGTTAGACATTGTTATTACTGGTACAGACAATGCTACAACCTGTTATACACATTGGTAATTCCTACAGGCAATGTTAGGTATTTATAATAAAGGTGGGCACTTTTTTTTAATGTGGTTTTGGTTCTCAATATGTTGTATTTTTGTTTTTTTTCCATAACTGTTTGTTTTGCTTTTGAAATGTTACCAAATTATGGGGGTGAAAAACAAAAAGGCTAAAATAGCATAATAACGCATGGAATTTTTTTAAGATATGGCAACAAACCCCCCAAGTTCTTAGCACCAATCACAGCTCCAAAGTATTGATTGACAATTGTCCTGGTGTTCTCGTTTTGGTTCTAAAGATCTTCAGGGTTCTCCTTTTGTATTTGGTTTTGGAATGTAAGGTTCTGGTTGGCTTAGATTTCGCACACTGGGGTTTATAATGCTACAGTAAATCCTTAATGTTCTGTTATTGCAGCTTTATGCAGTGATTAATGTATACCATAGTCCTCTGATAACAGGGAATTAAACAGAAACAGGAGTGGAAAACCAATAACCTATAATTAGTCCTGACACAGACATCAATCTCAGGTTCTTATCTTTCTCAGGTTGAGTGGAAAGTGTTTGATGGAAATTCAACAGCTGTGAGGATTAATGGTACTGAATTTACAGTGACGGGTAAGATTCTATTTCACACGAGTTACAATTATACATTGCTCTGCAATTCTCTTACAATGGGATTAATTCTGAATTGATAATAATACAGTATTTAGTGATATTGCTTAACATTGATATATATGCGTACAACATTATATTTGATATGAGAGAACATTTGATAAAACTAAGTATAACGCATTAGGGCTATTACAATATAATAGAATTCAGGAATATCCCGGCTCTTAGGATGAATAGTGATTTGTCACTGTTTTTACTTGTGTCCATATCCAATATGCTCCGGCACTGATTCACAGGGCTACAAAGGGGTTCTGTTACATTCATTTAAATGGGACTAATATTTTCTCCAGCACAGGGAAACGGTTTCACAGCATATTGAATAAGGTCCTGATCCTTATCTATAACACAAGAATTAAACAATATCCTTACCGTATCTATACCACAAGGATTAAACAATATCCTTACTGTATCCATAACACAAGGATTAAACAATATCCTTACCATATCTATACCACAAGGATTAAACAATGTATAATTTAATATGAAATGTGTTTTCTCTATACTAAGAAAACGTCACATACATTGACAAATTCACCTTGGAGAAGACAAACCAGAACGAAGTCAAAGCGTCTTTTGATGGTGGAATCTCACTGACTGTTTCGGCTAAGTTGGGAGCTTTGAGTTTTGTCACAAGTTTGGATTCTTCATATAAGAACAAAACAGAAGGCCTTCTGGGTAAGTGGTTTCTCAGCAGGCAAATAAATAGCAAATTATATTTTATTATTGTGATAATTAAACTACAAGGAGAAAAGGTCTCGCCTGTGAGAGCGAGACAAGTAGGGGTTTGGTTTTGCTGATCTACAGTATATCTTACATCTCCTTTAAATCCCATAACTCACAAGTCACATCACACTATTGTCCTTGTAGTTGTGGACATAAAACAGGGATTTCCTTTCTTATTGTCTGACTTTGTTGCATTTATTGGATTATAATTCCCTGTACTGTTTTTAATAATACAGTTATTGTTACTGTTTTGTCTCCTTTGTGAAGCACTGATTCTGAATACATTGTGGGCGCTATATAAATAAAGACCTACATATATACACTAGTACCTTATACTTGTCACATACACTCTCCTGTTGTTATTTTCATGATTGATACAGTATCTTTCACTCATGGATTAATTCCTCCAATTTAAGCCTCATAGTTTGTATTGTCTTCCATGCATCTAGTAACTCTTTGCAACTCTTCCTATTGCTCCATGTAAACATGCCCCAAGTCTTCTGCTCACACAGGAAGAAACCAACCTGAGCAAAGAACCTCCATGATTTACGGATAAGAGATACATGTTCTCAGAGGCCATCGTAGTGTCAGTTTAACAGCAAAACAGATTCCCGAGGTTTGAGGTTCAGGCCATTTCTGGCAATCTCAAAGAGATGTTGTATTGTATTGTATGTCTTTATTTATATAGCGCCAAAAGTGTACTCAGCACATCACAAAGAATACAGTACAGGGAATTATAATTATATAATAAGTGCAGCAAAATCAGACAATAGGAAAGGAAATCCCTGCCCCGAAGATCTTACAATCTAAGAGGTTTAATGGGAAACTTACAGAGACAGCAGGTGAGGGAATAAGTGCTGTAGATGGCAGGGCTTGGTCACAATGGGTGGTAGGAGTGACTGAGTGTGGGACAATAGCCATGAGTACAGGCTATTGGGATACTTGATTTGTGGGGTGAGATTTAAGGCTGGTCAGTATTAAATGAAAAGGTTAATACCATTTACAGGGGAAGAGATGGCAGGGAGGCGTGGGTGAGATCAGGTGTGTATGTCTGGCTGCAGGCTATGGGGAGATCCCCAGCAGTGGGAAGGAGTAAATAGAGGGTGTGAATAGAGGATTTGTGTGGGTGTTTTTTGTTGCGGGGTATATACGTTTTTGGGAGAGAGGTGTATAAATAATGGTGCAGTGGGGAGAGGGGATGTTGGAGAGAACAGAGACATTCACAAAGGAGTGAGAAAACAGTCAACAGAAAAAGCAGTAGGGAGGGCATAGAAAGATGCAGGAGGAGAGACTTCACAGGTAATGGAGGCTGCAAGTGAACAAATAATGACAGATGTTAAAAGTGAATGTCTCACAGTGGCAACGTTGTAATGCAGAGTCCAGATCTTCCTCCAATCTTCACCTCCAATTTCAACTCCAAAATTAACTCTTTCAGACACTTAAGATGTGACTCTTTTGATGTTACACAGCCATGATGTTATTATTTCTTCATGTTCTTGACTCTATTTATTTAAGATGTGTGGGATATCACAAAGCCAACTTCTCAGACAGGGTGCAGATGAGCTATTTATTGTATCTTGGACATATGCACTAGTAGAAGAGATTCAATAGCACATATAATATTTATTTACATTATAATATATGTCATTATTCTAGGTGTCTTTAACGATGATAAAACGGATGATTTCACGGCGGCTAATGGATCACGGCTGCAATACAATGGAGAGAAACTCCCCAACGATTCCCTCATCTTTGAAATTGGAAAGACCTGTAAGTGTCTGTATTTAAGCTTCTTTTACAATAGATACAGTGTTATCTCTTCCACTAATAGCAGGAGCACACTACAACCCAACTACCTATGCTCATAGTTTGGAGTGAAGGTAAATTCTGCCTTAAAAGCCTTTCCTTAGAATGTGAGCTTTTCTAGGTCCGATTACCTATTATATTAGTATGAAGAAAACTGTTCCAATAATAACAATATTAACATTCAGGAACCCCTGGTACTCGTCTATTCTTACCTAAGCAAGCATTTCCCTGACTAATAGCGACTACTTCTACCTGCGGAGGAAAAAGAAAGGTTATTTTGATATAAAGGACTGTTGTGCACATTTTAACTGAACCCTCGTAGTGCCAGTATTGTAGGTCCCCATCCTAATCAAGCTGTTCTGACGTAGTAGTTCAGTTAAAGCAGCAATTCTACATTAACCCCTTATTTTTCTTTCTATTTAACTTATTTTTATATGTAAAGCATGTGACAATGAATAATTCTAGATTCTTACCTAGACTGGTAATCACAGAAAAAGACAGAATATGAGCTCCAGGAGGGTAGCAAATGATCAGAATTGTAGTAAATGTACCAGAGCCTAGTATATGGGTTAAAGGAGGCAAAAACTGTATTGATAGGACTATAATGTAGTGGAGGGTAGGAGAGGACACAGATGTAGGCAAAGTTAAGGCTTATTTGTGAAAGAAAAATGTGTGGGCTAAGATAAGCCTCTCAGGAGTTTAGCAGCCTTAGTAAGTAGCTCCGTGTCAAACTGCAATGGGTGTGGAGTATATGCTCCTCCAGCTGGTATGCTGTGTCCGCATCAGCTACTCCAGTAAACCCTCTGTGATCCCCAATGGCATCCGTTCGGTCCAAGCAGTATGCAGGGGAGTAGATAGATCACAGGTATTGGCGCTCCAAGGAAAAAATCAGGAAACTCCCCAGCAAAGATGAACTCAAGGAGTGAAAAAAGCGCCACAGGAGGCGTGAAACGCGTGGGAGGAGGGTCTTCTGTTTTTGTTCATGGTTTTAATGTAGTTCTATTAAATTGAGTTTAGTTCATTTTTTGCTGGTGCGTTTCCTGATTTTTTCCTTGGAGCGGCAATCTCTCCTAATCTGATAATCCTTTTGTGCTCCCGTTATAAATCTGTAAAAATCCTGATTGTGTGCCTCACTTTGTGCTGCAGTCTGTGAAATGCTGCAGCTGATATGTAACATTATATTACTAAGTAGCACATTATTCTTACAGCTTTCAGAGCAATAGACAGTCTGCTGTTTGGAACACAGCAACATATCTGTTTGTGATACTTTGTTGCCAAAGTACAGAGCTCAAAAAAGGTGTCAGAGCCTCTTTCAAATGAGGAAGTGAATATGACTTTCTAAATAACTGCTGTGGAAACCAAAGATTCATCAGTACATTCAAAAAACCATTCAAACCGGCATAAGGGGTTAAAAAAAAACGCAGAAAGTATTATCTAATACTACAGAACTGATTTATTTAAAAATATAAACATATATGATTTTTCATATTAATAAATAATAATAATTAATAAATAGACTCTAAAGTGACCGTTTTCTTTCACAGGGAAAACCACTGATCTAAGCAGCATCTTTGTTTACAATGCCACGGAGGGAGAATCGTGGCTCACCTACAACAATAACAGCTTTGTGCCCCTGTTTTATGATGAGCTGCTGTTAATTAGTAACCCAGCCACCATTCAGAGAGCGAATGAAACCTGTAAAGGGAATGATGAGTGCATCTTTGACATCTTGAGTACAGGAGACTTTGCAGTGGGACGAGCCACGCTGGAGAACGCTAAATCATTCACGGAACAGAACAACACCATGAGTAAGAGGGGACCCCCAACTTCTCCTCTACAGTGGAGATCTCACTCTGTTACATGTATTTGCACAATTCTAAGGGTGCAATCAAAATCAAAGAGCTTCAGTGACAATAAGAAAAGGCACTTTATTCCCATAACCTTTAGAAGTAATCATTACAAGAGCTTCTGACAACAAATAGAATTAATAGCTTACAAGAGAACTAGATCTTTCATGGAGAGGTTCTGTGCTGCAGGGAGTGGGGGAGGTTTTGTGCTGCAGGGAGTGGGGGAGGTTCTGTGCTGCAGGGAGTAGGGGAGGTTCTGTGCTGCAGGGAGTAGGGGAGGTTCTGTGCTGCAGGGAGTAGGGGAGGTTCTGTGCTGCAGGGAGTGGGGGAGGTTCTGTGCTGCATGGAGTGGGGGAGGTTCTGTGCTGCAGTAAGTAGAGGAGGTTCTGTGCTGCAGGGACTAGAGGAGGTTCTGTGCCGCAGGGAGTAGGGGAGGTTCTGTGCTGCAGGGAGTGGTGGATGTTTTGTGCAGCAGTGAGTGGGGGATGCTCTGTGCTGCAGGAAGTGGGGGATGCTCTGTGCTGCAGGGAGTGGGGGATGCTCTGTGCTGCAGGGAGTGGGGGAGGTTCTGTACTGCAGAGAGTAGGGGAGGTTCTGTGCTGCAGGGAGTGGGAGAGGTTCTGTGCTGCAGGGAGTGGGGGAGGTTCTGTGATACAGGGAGTGGGGGAGGTTCTGTGCTGCAGGGAGTGGGGGAGGTTCTGTGCTGCAGGGAGTGGGGGAGGTTCTGTACTGCAGGGAATAGGGGAGGTTCTGTGCTGCAGGGAGTAGGGGAGGTTCTGTACTGCAGGGAGTAGGGGACGTTCTGTGCTGCAGGAAGTAGAGGAGGTTCTGTGCTGCAGGGAGTGGGGGAGGTTCTGTGCTGCAGGAAGTAGAGGAGGTTCTGTGCTGCAGGGAGTAGGGGAGGGTCTGTGTTGCAGGAAGTAGAGGAGGTTCTGTGCTGCAGGGAGTAGGAGAGGTTATGTACTGCAGAGAGTAGGGGAGGTTCTGTACTGCAGGGAGTAGGGGAGGTTCTGTACTGCAGAGATTAGGGGAGGTTCTGTGCTGCAGGGAGTAGGGGATGTTCTGTACTGCAGGGAGTAGGGGATGTTCTGTGTTGCAGGGAGTGGGGGAGGTGCTGTGCTGCAGGGAGTAGGGTAGGTTCTGTGCTGCAGGGAGTAGGGGAGGTACTGTGCTGCAGGGAGTAGGGGAGGTTCTGTGCTGCAGGGAGTAGGGGAGGTTCTGTGCTGCAGGAAATAGAGGAGGTTCTGTGCTGCAGGGAGTAGGGGAGGGTCTGTGCTGCAGGGAGTAGGGGAGGTTCTGTGCTGCAGGGAGTAGGGGAGTGTCTGCGTTGCAGGAAGTAGAGGAGGTTCTGCGCTGCAGGGAGTGGGGGATGTTCTGTGCTGCAGGGAGTAGGGGATGCTCTGTGCTGCAGGGAGTAGGGGAGGGTCTGTGTTGCAGGGAGTGGGGGAGGTTCTGTGCTGCAGGGAGTGGGGGAGGTTCTGTGTTGCAGGGAGTGGGGCAGGTTCTGTGCTGCAGGGAGTAGGGGAGGTTCTGTGCTGCAGGGAGTAGGGGAGGTTCTGTGCTGCAGGAAATAGAGGAGGTTCTGTGCTTCAGGGAGTGGGGGAGGGTCTATGCTGCAGGGAGTAGGGGAGGTTCTGTGCTGCAGGGAGTAGGGGAGGTTCTGTGCTGCAGGGAGTAGGGGAGGGTCTGCGTTGCAGGAAGTAGAGGAGGTTCTGCGCTGCAGGGAGTGGGGGATGTTCTGTGCTGCAGGGAGTAGGGGAGGCTCTGTGCTGCAGGGAGTAGGGGAGGGTCTGTGTTGCAGGGAGTGGGGGAGGTTCTGTGCTGCAGGGAGTGGGGGAGGTTCTGTGTTGCAGGGAGTGGGGGAGGTTCTGTGCTGCAGGGAGTGGGGGAGGCTCTGTGCTGCAGGGAGTAGGGGAGGTTCTGTGCTGCAGGGAGTGGGGGAGGTTCTGTGCTGCAGGGAGTGGGGGAGGTTCTGTGTTGAAGGGAGTAGGGGAGGTTCTGTGCTGCACGGAGTAGGGGAGGTTCTGTGTTGCTGGGAGTGGGGGATGTTCTGTGCTGCTGGGAGTGGGGGAGGTTCTGTGCTGCAGGGAGTGGGGGAGATTCTGTGCTGCAGGGAGTAGGTGAGGGTCTGTGTTGCAGGGAGTAGGGGAGGTTCTGTGCTGCAGGGAGTAGGGGAGGTTCTGTGTTGCAGGGAGTAGGGGAGGTTCTGTGCAGCAGGGAGATGGGGAGGTTCTGTGCTGCAGGGAGTAGGGGAGGGTCTGTGTTGCAGGGAGTAGGGGAGGTTCTGTGTTGCAGGGAGTAGGGGAGGTTCTGTGTTGCAGGGAGTAGGGGAGGTTCTGTGTTGCAGGGAGTAGGGGAGGTTCTGTGCAGCAGGGAGATGGGGAGGTTCTGTGCTGCAGATTAATATATTGCCAATTATTAGAAGTAGCTGATTAAAGAATCGTTACCAAACCTTTTCTTCTGCAATGTTTCCTTCTCCAGATAACTTTCCTCCCAATATAACCGGCCCGTCCACTCTAAGCACAGCGCTGAACACACCTGTGACAGTGTATTACACAGCCACGGACCAGAATAATGACACCGTGGTGTTCTCTCTGCAGACAAACTCCAGTGATATAAATATAACAGGTAAGAATATTATTAACATAAGTATCCAATGTGCACTCAGAATACAGAGGAATCCTCTCCTGCTTATCTCCTCTAACAGACATATGTACAAATTGAAATGTAATAGAGATTATATGAGATCCTATAACACTGAAACACAGTCCCCAGTACACACCGTCCTTCTGTTTCCATCTCTATGTTGAGCTACCTGCAGGAGCTGTTTAGCTTCACGTTAGAGGTCCATACTGTGTCATCTCAGCACCGTTTCAGTCATTATTCCATAGCCTGGTCTCTGTTTTGTGGTTATACAGAAAGTGGAGCCCTGGTGTGGAATCCGACCAGCTCGGCACCAATTATCGCCATCATCCAAGCAAATGACTCCAAAGCAGCTTCTGAAATAGTTCTCACCCTGGTCCTGTGTAACTGCACCAACAATGGCAGCTGCCTCTATAACAAGACGACGAGTGTGGAGAACAGCACAAATTTCAGGGTAAGTGGACACATTAAGTGGCAGTGGGTATTTTCACCAGTGTAACACTCATTGCAAATCAGGTGAGATTAGCTAATGTCAGAATTCCTTGTTCAGAAAAGGTCACAGACCCTGATAACTCAGGTTTGTCACGCACAGAAATGATGTAATTTACAGTAATCCTCTGATTTTATATTGAAATTGGGGCAAGGACAGAAACTGCATGGGTTTATTTGTATCACTAGTCCCTGAATGTGTAGTTTGTGGCTGATTCTCTGTGCGTTGGTCCTTTCTCTGCAGGTTGCAGGCTGTAACTGCTCTGCTGCATGGACAGGAATGTTCTGTGAAGAGGATCTGGACGGCTGCTTGGAAAATAAATGTTATAATACCAGCAGCTGCAGGGATATAAAAGCCCCGGGGGAAGGGTTTGAATGTGGGCCCTGTCCTTCTGGCCTGAGTGGAGACGGAATAAAGTGTGCTGGTAAGGCCAAATATCCCTTCCTCTCTTTCTGTGGCACAATGTATTCCCTTATCACTATATGAATGAGTACATTATATTGCAGTGAGGGTCTCTTTCGCCAGGGCCGTTTTAAGGCCTTCGTAGGCCCTGGGCACTTTTATTTCTAGAAGCCTGTGTTTCTGATATTTTTACTCCTTTTTATGCTAATTTCATCGTTTGCTTGTTTCTTTCGATACTGGCGATATGTGGCATTGATACTTTTGTTTCAATATTTAAAGGTATCGATACTTCGAAGGCATTTTAAATTAAAATTAGCTGTTTTCTCTTATTTTGTGATTTTTTTGTTTGGGTATTTTTTCAAGTGAAATTTTGTAGGCCCTAAAAGGTTCGTAGGCCCCGGGCTCTGAGTCTAGTCGGCCTAATGTATAAAGCGGCCCTGTCTGCAGCATTGAACGAGTTAGGTAAAAAAGTAATATGTTGCCCCTTAAGGTGATCTGTAAATGATTCAATATTACAGAAGTCACGACAAGGGTGCTGAAAAAGCAATGTTATCATCAGGTTCCCTAAGTAACAGAATTACTGGGTGCTGCTTTGTATCTTTGTACTCGAATCATCTGGGAGTTTCACACGGTGTCGTACATGTCCGTGCCTACCAATAAGAGCCCCTTGGAGCCTGGATATTCCCTTGGAATCCATACGTCCCAGGGGTTCCCAGCTCTCTGGGTGGCCCAAAGGAGGCCTGGAGTACTCACACTGCTACTAATCTTTAGTACTCCGGCATTAACTCTTTCACACACAGAGGGGTGACCGTGTGCAGAGCATGTTCATGTAATGTTCACAGGAGACCTTTCTGAAAGTCTTTATTTACTGCATGCTTCAAGTAATTGTTCCTACTATAGTTTAAAATAAGTGTTTTTTATCCAGATATAAACGAGTGTTATCTCAACACGTCAAGTTGTGAACAAATTTGCACCGATATTCGTGACGGATACAACTGCAGCTGTGACGCTGGATACAAAGTGAATGAATTCAACCACTCCAAGTGTGACGGTAACTGTCATTATCTATTCTCTACGCAGCTCCCCTTCCTGCTCAATCACATCCATGCAGCAGCAGCAGCAGCAGCGGCAGCAGCAGCAGCAGCAGCAGCAGCAGCAGCAGCAGCAGCAGCAGCAGCAGCACTACTGTGTGTGCATCTCTCACCTTCCAGCCTGAAAGTGTCCCAATACACAGACTGCTCTGACTTCCCCCCAATAGCTACCTGATCTTAGAGGTCATTAGAGGTCATTAGAGGTGGCCAGGTGTAAAGGCAGGAGCTATTTTAACATTTTCTTTTTATCTCTCACTTTTGATAGTAGAAAGTACACAGTCATACTTAGCACTAGTTTATGCTGCTGCATCTCAGACATGCTGGTGACTCATGGCGTTTCCTGTCTGCTCTGGATTACCTAATTGCGCAGTGTCACACATTGCGGACAGGAACGAGTGTGCTTCTGATTTATGATACAGTAGATGTGGGATCTCTGTACTGTTTGTCCCTTTGTGCAGTGTTGGAAATCTGCATTCTGTCCTCTTCCCATCAGACATTGATGAATGTGCAGTGAATTCCACCTCTCCGTGTGCTGAGAACGCCCACTGTACCAATGTGCCTGGGAACTACACGTGTCAATGTAAAGCTGGGTATACAGGAGTCGCCTCCCGGCTGTGCGTTGGTGAGTACTGTGTATACCAGCTCTATGTGTCCTTCAGGGCTCAGCTCTCTCCTGGCATCAGAAAACATACCAGGGTGTAGAACCATGAGAAGTACAATACACGTGCTGTCAGGAATCGTAACTCTAATGGTGCAATTGAACCTAGAAACATCGATTGGAGAAGCAGTTAAACATCTATTCGTTATTAATCTGTATATAGACCTTTCTAAGTTTAGTTCTGAAAGTCAAACAAATATCACAGAATACATACAGTACACACTGCTTTAGTGCACGGCCCATTCATAACTGAGGGGGTGGGGGGGGGGGGGGAAATGCTACAGTGAATTCATGCTGCAGTGATCAGGTTGCTGCAGAATAAAAAATAAAACAGAAGTTCATAAAATGGTTAAAAATATTCAGTGCTCTTATTTTACACTTGTTTACACTTTCTACTTCGAAATGATAAGAATACATAGAGTCGGAAGGTAACAAAGTACTATTTCTAAATCCTGCGTGTGAAACCAGCAGCCATGGTATATACTCCCCAAAAACACGCACATGAAAACAAATCCCATTAGAAGTTAAAGCATCACATTGGATAACATGGAAAGTCTGGCTAAGACATCACACGAGCAAAACATGTGCTTTCAAAATGTAGTATCACAGAGATAATCCAACCACAACTCAAGGGCTGCCTTCATTATTACAGTACGTACAAACAGGCCCAATGTACTGTGACATTAAATGTAAGTAGTCCCTGAGTGCCAGGTCAGAGGAAGCTCCTAACATCACAGTGACTGAGGATCCATCTCTGTTTGCAGATATCAATGAGTGTGCAGACTCTAACTCAACAGTCTGTCCCACCCAATCCATCTGTATCAACACCAACGGCAACTTCACATGCGACTGCCTGTCCGGATACAGTGGAGCCAACTGCACAGGTGAGATACAGCCACTGGTAAAGCCAAGCAGAGGTAGGTGTGTCACACTATGGTGGGCCAGGCAAGGTGCAAATAATACACAGCTTTATTAGGAGACATAATACAAACAGCACCGGGGCAGTTTAAAGGGAAGATGTCAGCACTGCAAACTTCTGAAAACCTGAGATTTTATTTAAAAATCTGCTAGAAAATTTATGCTTTATTTTAATATAGACCTGATACTGAGTGTGTTAGTGTTACACACCGGGTGACAGGGCATGTTAGGCAACGGATCTGTCCAGTTGTTGCCTCTGTGGTGCAGTTCTACCCGGCTACTTGAGACGAGCGAAACTGTCAAAATTCGTTTTGCGGAATTTCCCGAGCTTTCCATTCAAAATCCGGTCCACGGGGTAAAATTGTGCAAATTTCAATCCATGCGGATTAATCAAAAACCGCCATTGGATACAATGCGCTGGTAGATTTCACCAATCCGTGGATTCCGCAATCCGCTGGATTTTAAGAATCCAATCTTCGGATGCGCGGATTGTCAATGATAAAAAAAATGACGGAAAAGGCGAATCTCCCTTTTTGAGATTGATCAGTGGAAATCTGCAGACCAAAGGAACCGAACAAATCTGCAAAATAAATGTGCCCATCTGTACCGGTGAGGGCAGCCTAGGGGTTGTGCAGTGGCACAGATTGCGGGACCTGCCTAATACCATCCTCCTCCTGGAGGCCTCTGACGCAGCGCAGGTGGGCTCGGTGTGGGGCAAGAGGATACACAATACCTGTCTATTTTAGCCTCCAGCCTAGCAATCTCCTCATTCAACATAGAGAAGACCCTGCAGATGGGACAGTAACTAAACCTCCAGAATGTCCCAGGGAGCAATACTGCTTTCCATCTACTGCACTGGACAAGCCCAAATATTGTAACAGGTGTATACGCTATTATCAATGCGATGTTATACTCCTTCTGTGTTCTATCTCATGCTTGCCTAAAACTCACACTTACAAAACCTGAGGGCACTTGGAATAAACAGATGGTAGCTGGTATAGCGAGCAAGCTCCCAGCGAGATTAGGACATGCAGCCGTCAGTGCAGGCTGCAGGTAGGAGGGCCGTCAGAGCAAGCGCAGGTCAGGGCATGCTGCAAGTCACACAGGTTAGCAACAAGGCAGGGACAAGATGGCTGGAACAAGATGGCTGAACCATATTGATCTGGAAAGCAGGAAGGAGGAGACAGCAAGCTTTAGAGGGAGCTCAGGGGTGTGTCCAATAAACTGGTTGCAAACAGGTTTTTAGCCCTGTGGATGCCAGAAGTACGCAGAAGCAGTGAAGCTGTAATGCAGGATTTATATCCCTCAGTGCCTGACACACAGACTCAATAAACAGTCAGATGTACACAGGAACATCTGGTCCCTGCCCTAAAGAGCTTGCAATCTAATTTGGATTCACCAGCCACAGGGAGATTGGTAATGTTCTCTGTGCCATAAGTAGCTGGTAGTGGGATTAAAACCCAACTCCTGTCTCCCACTTCACCGGTCAGAGCCTTGGTCAAGTCTCTGCTACACAGGCCTACAACATATTGCAAAGCAGTATATCTATAACATGACAAACAATGTGTAGTGATCCCACTGGCAGATAAGGAGGTAACATATAGATCGCCCAGTCTGGACAGGAAGAAAGGGTGTGCGGTCTGCAGCTCTGAGCATCAATAGAGCAGATAAATGTCAGAAAACAGCAGCTGGTTTAATCCCACATCAAATTCTATGTCCTGACCCAAATCGAGAGAGGAAAACCACCAAGTGAACTGGAAATAGGAGCAGGACTCGGTTACATAGTCAGATTTGTATTGAAAATATTATATAATTGGGATCATTTCAATATTGTTACCTTCAGAGTTAATCCCCTCATCCCCAGAGACAGTGATCTATCAGGTACTTTGGAAGCTGAATACAGTAACATATATACATGTCCTTCTCATTCCCCAGTGGCTGGGTCTGTGTAGTGAGGGCCTATATACTGTATTCTCATTCCCCTGTGGCTGGGTCTGTATAGTGAGTGCCTGTATACTGTATTCTCATTCCCCAGTGGCTGGGTCTGTATAGTGAGTGCCTGTATACTGTATTCTCATTCCCCAGTGGCTGGGTCTGTATAGTGAGGGTCTGTATACTGTATTCTCATTCCCCAGGGGCTGGGGCTGTATAGTGAGGGCCTGTATACTGTATTCTCATCTTCTCATAATAAACGTGTCAATGATCAGGATGCTCCAATTGGCGCCATAGTTTTTGTAGTTCTATCCGTTAGCGAATCATACTTTTAAAGGCCCCGAGGTCCCTCCCCTTATCTTGTTATTACAGGCACCTGCCAGTCTGTGTATAGCCTCATTCTGACATGTTATCCATTCCTGGCCATTGTAAACACTGGTGCTCACTGTCTACTCATTCAAACTGGCGCTTTGACTTTGCAGATATTGATGAATGTGAGGGAAATGCGACCTCCTGTCCGTTGCATTCCACGTGTGCAAACACACTCGGCTCCTACAGCTGTGTCTGTGACTTGGGCTATGAGAGGGAGAACTGCACAGACATTGATGAGTGTTCCAGGGGCCTGGACAACTGTAGCAAGTGGGCAGACTGCAACAACACTGCTGGGTCCTTCAGCTGCACGTGCAGGAGCGGGTACTCCGGGGAGGGGGTGCACTGTGAAGGTAAGTTTTGTTACAGGGGGCTATATCTTGTCACATATAGAAACCTGCTCCCATAGAGTATTATACCACTTATGTTGTGATGTGTGTATCCAACACTGGACTCAAACACAACGCTAATGTAAAGTGAGAAATATAACATTTCTGCAACAACCACATAGGAGATTAGAAAATGATGCTTTATGAATATAAGTTATTCTTTATACACTTGGAGAGCGGCAGCACATTCTATGCTTTTGCTTTATGAATATGCCAGAAAAGTCTGTAATGCTTTATTATCAGAATATAGCAGTGGAGATCTTCTCTGTGTCAGACGCGGGGTCTTCACTACTCTATACACCTGTATGTACTGCAAATACAGCCTTGCACATTATATTAAATAATACATACGTGACAGAACATAAAAGATCTACAAGGCATACATTGATAAAAGGAACCAATGAACGATATCAGCTAATGGTAAATTCGTCTTCCTTTACTGTCAGAACACAAATGGCAGCTACCAGTGTCCGTGCAAGGCTGGGTTTGAACCTGTGAATGGCTCTTGTGTAGGTATGTACAATGGTTGACCCCTTCACTGCCAATGTGTTGCAAGTTGCTCTGGCAGTGAGAGGGTTGAATGCCTATTAACACTTTGCCTATTGACAAGATGTGCACAAGTAGTGGGCAGTAAGCTACGGCTGTCCTACTAACCGCATTGCTACAGCAACATGGCAGGTTGCAGCTTTTACATTGACGGATGAAGAAAGATCTGGGTGAACTCTGGTCTGAATGCGAACTGCAAATCTACTCTAGCTGGAACCCAAATATGGTTCAATGCTTATTTATCATCTGCTCTCACAGCTCGGCAGGAAGGAGGGAGCCGCAATGTGCCTGATTGTCTGGGCCAGGAGTGCTCAACTCCAGACCTCAAGCCCCACAACCGGTCAAGTTTTAAGGCAATCCTTTGGGAAATGGGGTTGGGGGCTTGAGGACTAGAGTTGAGCACCCCTGGTCTGGACCTTATACATTTAGGTTGATGGAAACTGGAGCTCTGTGAACATCTAGTATCCATGACCTAGACGTGTGTGCTGTTCTATGTCCCCATTTCCATTGCATGAGAAACTCACCAAGCGTCTGGATGTATTTTGTTGCAGATGCTGATGAATGTAATAATTCTACACTGCACTGCACAGCTGCGGGAGAAGAATGTAGGAATACTGTGGGAAGCTTTAGATGTGATTGCAGCACAGGCTTCAGCAGAGTGAATGGCAGCTGCAGAGGTTTGTGGAGACGCTCTCTCTCTACAGGATGTTATTAATATTCTGGTACAGCAATCACACAGCACAACATTGGGTGTTTCGATTGAAGCTTTCCCCAATATTTTTTCACTATCAAACAGGCTACTATTACATTATATCATAGCTCCATAATCAACGTAATAACACTGCTCACAATTAATTTCTGTCCCGAAGAGCTTACAATCTTTATTAGTAAAGAAATTAAAAAGTAATCAAATAATACAGAGAAAGCACAGGGTCTCCAAATATGCGCCATAGTGCATGGCCGTATAAAAATGATCGAATAAATTGGTTAAAAGGAGAGGTACGAGATGCACTCACAAGGGAAGGGAAGATAAAAGCATTGAGAGAAAAATGCTCAGGGTCACACCCGATGGAGTCGTCATCTGGGACACCTGGGACCAGAACGCTGGATGTAAAGGTGAGAAGTGGCAGGTGAAGCTGGATTGTAGAAGGTAATGTGCAGGAGCGAATCAATCACCAGCCGGCCACTGCAAGCGAGCACCGCAAACACACGGACTAGTGTTCCAGCAGGTAACAGCAGAAAATGCCAGCATTCAAAGTGTTAATATCTTTCTCCGCGTGTCTCCACTTGCTCCGATATTCTGTAATTTGCGTCACAAGTGCACAGTACTCGCTTGCATTGGCAGGCTGGTGACGTCACCTGCAGAATATCAAACGGCCACAGTATACCAGGCCCGCCACCATTGGGTTGTTGTTCCAAGCTGAGTACTCCTTCGAGCTTGGGAGGAATGCGTCATTTGGAACCTGCCTCTGTATTCCAAACATTAATATCCTAAAACCCATAAAAAGGAGGAATAATTTTTTTTAACCAGTCTGTGAGCTCTCTTGTAATTTTAACATTTAGATAAATACATGTATTGAATTTTTGTATTTTTTGTTTTTCAAGTTGCAGAAAATGCTACAAGTACAAGTGTCCCCCAGACAACTTCGACAGTAACAGCTGGAAATGACACAGCGACATACACTGTCACTCCCACACCCCCTGTGACAAATGGAACCATCACAGGATATTCAACCAGGCCGGACACAGCAACAAGCCAGGGGGTGGACACTAACACCACATCTGTAACATCTGGGAACCAAACCAGCACAAGATCTACAGCACCTGAAACCAACGCATCAGCATCCACAGCCAGCAGCATTACCTCTTTAGCATCGCACAGTCAAGTAACCAGTATAGCCCCCAATACAACAATCCTGAGCACACCTGCAGACAATGCCACATCTGTAACATCAGGAAACCTCACTACTCTGACATCTGTAACATCAGGAAACCTGACTACTCCGACATCTGTAACATCAGGAAACCTGACTACTCCGACATCTGTAACATCAGGAAACCTGACTACTCAGGCATCTGTAACAAACACAACAACTCCTGCAGTCAGCGGTGTCACGTCTGTATTAGACAATCAAGTAACTGTAAATATAACAAACGAGAGCATGACTAAAGGTAACTCCACATTTGTTACATCTGGAACCCAGACAATTATAACTACTCCAGCATTTGGAACTAATGTATCGATCCCTACAGTCAGCAGTATCACTTCTCCAGGATTGGACAGTCAGGTTACCATAAATACAACAATTCAGAGCACGATGGCAGGTAACTTCACATCTGTAACATCTGGAAACCAGACAATTGTGACCACTCCAGCATCTGTAACAAATACTAGCAGTGTCCCTTCTGTAGCATCTAACACTATACATCCTAATGTAACAATGCCTAGCACGAGTGGCGGTAACTCCACATCTGGAACATCTGGATACCAGACTACTGTTACCAATCCGGCATCTGTAACAAACACGACATCTCCTATAGTCAGCGGTGTCACATCTGTAACATCAGGCACGACTGAGGGTAACTCAACATCTGCAACATCTGGAAACCAGACATTGATCAAAACCCCAGCACCTGTAACCAATACATCAACTCCTAGGAACAGCAGTGTCACTTCACCTGCATTGGACAGTAAGGTAACTTTAAATACAACAATGCAGAGTACTACTATAACAAATACTAGCAGTGTCTCTTCTGCAGCATCTAACAATCATGGGACCAGTATAGCCCCAAACACAACATTCCACAGCACCCCTGCAGCTAACCCCACAGCGTTAACATCTGGGGAAACGAATCCTACAGCCACAATATCAACAGCAACAACGAGAAATACAACAACCTCTACAACAACAGCCACTACAGCGTCTAGCACAAGCGGGAGTGTGACAGGAGGTAAGCACGGTATGGGCAGGAAGAAATGACAAAACATGTGATAGTGAAGTTCTCACCCACAGGTCACCTAAAGTATGGGGATTTATTTATTTGTTCAAAAGAATACACCCCCACACTTCTAATATATAACGTAATAATATTCCTCCAGACTTTGATAAGATTGTTTGTTTCCATATAAATCTCTGGCTGGTCAATCTTTATTTATTCACATGCAACTCTACAAGTGCATACCCAGAACCCTTTGCACCAGCGTCTTGTGTATTTTTGGGCTGAGGGTTTTAGAAACGTGAAGTATGTGAGTGACCATGTTAGAACTGAAACATGGAAAAAAGGAACCGGGTAGAGAAACGAGGGAGTTTAATATTCTGATAGACAATAATATGAAGGTATGTAACAGAATGTAACAGTATGTAGTTATGTAACAATATGTAGATATGTAGTAATAATAATAATAGTAATAATAACTATTTCATATAGCACTTTTCTCCCAATGGGACCCAAGCGCGTCACAATTACAGTATAGCGCGCAGTACGCAGCACATAGAAATATTACAGACACAGTCCCTGCCCCGCAGAGCTTACAATCAGCACATAGAAATATTACAGACACAGTCCCTGCCCCGCAGAGCTTACAATCTATGTTTTTGGTGCCTGACATACAGGGAGATAAAGTGACTGCCCAAGGTCACAAGGAGCTGACACTGGGAATTGAACAATCATCCCCTGCTTCACTCTCAGTGTTGTTGTTATCAGAGTCAGTGTGTTTACTCACTGAGACGCTCCCTCATCCCGGTATGTACGTTTGTATCCCACTTCCAACACCCTGTGTGGGGGAATATCCCACCTTATATTCATCCCTCTCCCTTTACTGCAGGAGGGTGTTTTACGTGATGGGAAATAATGCAGCACACACCTCCCCGAGAGTAGAATCAGACACAAATCTGTAGAAACGCTGCTCCTCCAAATTACAGGAAAGAGAGTGTAGTCCAATTAATGAGTATAAACCTATTAAGAGATAAATACAATTTGTATGAAATCCCTTCTCCAGGATAAATCGTGTCTTTTCTGTGTAAAACGTTTGATGTTTCCTTCTTTTCTTCATGTTTTAGCTGTTTCACTTTTTGATTACGGGAACATGGCCGGAGATAGCTCCTTTGTTTTGAAACAAACAGATTTCACCTCCCCGCTGTTCCAACCGGATATCGGATTCCCCTTTGGGAACAAGCTGCGGAATTCTTTATATGTGAGTACAAATTCCGGGAGTAGGGATCCCCTCTTTCCTCCATGTCCTTATCTTTCTGCCAGGATGTAATAACCGCACCTCTTGTGTTGTCTTCTTCTAGTACACAGACAACGGGCAGATCATCTTCCCAGTCTCCAAAAACAACATCTTCTCCTACACTAACCCACCAGCCAGTGGATTCCCTGCAGAATACAACGTGGCCATGATAGCTGTGTTTTGGGATGATGCCGACTTCTCCAGAAACGTGGGGACGACGTATTATCAGGTTGGTTTATTTAGCGTCTTCTGGCATTACATTGTAGTCATCACACTCATGACCATTCCTCTAATCTACCTAAATCATTGGCTGGGCATGTAACATCATGGAACCAAGATGGTTAGCTTGTAGAACAGTTCTGCCCCAAATATTATGTGATTGGCAACAGGTTTTATGGTCCGTATTTTGAACCAATAGGAATATGTCAGGAGCAGTTCGGGGAACAATGCTGTGGTTCAGAGAGTGGAATCCATGATCCAGAACTATATGAAGACCTCATACACTGCTCAGTGGACCTTGAAGATTACGTGGGTGAATGCTCCAGCGTACCCAGCTAAGAACAATGATGACCAGGTGAGTAAAGCAGGTCTGTTAAGCCCTTTGCTGTGAGCAGGGTCTGCAATGTGTTTAAATTCTGTCCCCTTCCAAACTGTTCATCTTGTGCTGAGATTTGTTCATTAACATTTTGCACTAATTACATGTTTAGACCAACACATACCAGGCTGTGCTGACTACAGATGGCACCGTTTCATACATCTTGATGCTATATAAAGATGGCGGGATGAACTGGAACGTGTCCAATCGCTTCTCCAATGTCCTCATCGGCTATTCCAGGTAACCCGACTGCTTCTATCCCGCCAATGAATGTGCCCGGCAGAGGGCAGGAGGCCTGTGGGGCTTTAACTATTGTGTAATAACGTTTTTATCTCATCAATCCTGAATCCCGTATTCTCTGGTGACAATAGGTTTTAATAAACTCTTGGATTGTTAATTTAGAAGTAATCGGGCTCTCCAGGTAAAACCCCTGTGATCTCAGTGAATGCACCTGTCACACTACCATAAACCCCCCTAAGGAAGGGGTGCTGGGTTATGTCCAAAGTCCTGAAACTGTAAATGATTCAGACGGATATTAATTATGATATTATAGTGTAAGATACTCGTGCATTCAGTATTGAGAATCGATTGAGAATCGATGCACTAGCGATGGGTGAATCCACCAATCCGTTTCCCGGATTTCCTCGTATTACCCCCACCCCAAATCCGTATAGCGTTGTAAAATCTGCAAACTGATTTGGTCAATTTTAATCCACGTGGATTCTTCAAAATCCGCCATTGGATACAATCAGTTAATGGATTTGTAAAATCCCAACCGCAAATTCAGCGATCCGTTAGCGGATTCTTAAAATCCGTCTGCGGATTGCGGAATCTGCAGGGTGTATTGGAAATAATAATAAAGAATCCACAAAATGCCAATCGCCCTTTTTGAGATTGATCCGCTGAAATCCGCGGATCAATGGATCCGGCCGATCCGCTGTGGATCTAAATCCGCCCCAAAACATCGCTGATCACCCCTCTGATTATCTCAAAAGAGAATATGCGGTTTCTTCAATGGGACCTCACTGTGCCTTGGATTCCAGGAATAATAACTGTAAACATGGAACCAACATATATTATTCATGTCTTTCTCTTTACAGTTTAATGTAACATGATATCCAAATATTCTACGTCACAACAGCTTTAGTCTGAAATAAAAGTAGAGAAAACTCAGTGCTAACCTTTATTTATATTCCGTAGTAGATAAACGTCCCTTTATTGTACTTCATGATATGAATAATAAATAACCCTGAGCTGAAAGGGAGAGATAAGACTCTCAGGATTCATGTTTTCTCGCCTTTGTTATGGAATATGTTTTCTGTTCTGCTTCCAGTGGGGCCGCTGATGGGTTTTATAAAAATGATGCATTAATGCAAAGACCAACTCTGGAGAAATACCGCCCGTCTAACCACGTGGGAGATAACTCAGGTACGAAACTCCTCTTCCTTATTCACTGTGAGGGAAGGAGCTCGGTGCTGGGGTAACAGTCCCCGCCAGAGGCACAAAATAATGGCGGTTATTCTCCTGTGAAATATACTGGGGAAATATGTATTAAATGCAATGCTTCAAATGGCAAAACTGGGCAAACTCATCGCCCGCTGCGTTAGAAGACTTCATAGATTATACACTGCCAAGCGAACTCATCAAACTCATCAAACCGCCAAGCAAACTCAGCAAAACTGGAATGCAATTTGTGCCTGAAAATCAGGGTATTCGCTACATTCATTAAAAAGGATCTATGCAGAAAGACCGCTTAACAAAAAAACATTCACTTGCCTGCACTTTCCCACCGTGACCTGATCTGTGTTCTTGTCTCTCTCCTTTTCTGCCCGAAGAGGGGAAATCTCTGGGGGAGAATTCCCCTGTCAAATTCAGATTATTATACAGCATGGGGGAATATCTTATTTTGCCAGATCTCCACATTTGTATACCACATTTCTTTGCAGCATGGATTTGAACAGCAGGAAAATCCCTAAGTAAAATGCGGTTTTTTTTGGGTAGGCTTTGGACATGCAATATTTGTCTAATAAATACGCTGATGTGTTTCCATGCAAAAATGTGCATATCCACCCAGAGCCACCATTCTCACAGTTTAAAGACCCCTTAGCCTATAAATTCCCACATAAGGATGGTATCACACATGGTGTCATGCCAAGTTTGATTGTGTCAATATCCTGATGAGACCAAAAACTTTCAGTTGTTATTGATTGCTTGTTACCAAAGCTCTGAGTTCTCAGGACTTCTAGCCGTTTTCCCCTCTGTGATGTTCTCACTTCATCCTGTTCCTGCTGATCCATCTTCTATTATAACTCTGCAAATTTGCTTTGTTACTTGCTCCACTTGGTCCCATATTCCTGCTTTATGTATCTTTATTATTTGCGTCTACAACAATTCCTACTGTACATTATTATACTGCATCTCCATCTGCAGATTTGCGAGGTCTGTGGATATATAAACTGAACACTGGGGCTCTCGATAACAATCGCCAGAAGTGCCTGAGCTGGTTTAATGCTGAGCCTGTCCCCTGGCAGTGGAACTCTGGCTTACTGTCCTGTCCCTGTCTGTACCGGCAGGGACTCTCTGATTTCCGATACCGACCAACCAAAGCAGGTACAGTAGGAAAAGGTTCCTGTAATATTATCTTCAGCGGACATGGAGAATAGGCAGGTGATACATTGTTGCTGTACAAAAAGAGAAATGCTGTATAGTACGAATGCGTCAGTTAATGGCAAATCACACAATTCTAATCCCAGACTCTCTTTGGTTCCAGTAATTCTGTACATCTGTCAGTCTTTGGATAGATTGTTTCCTTATATTTGCAGGTCAGTCTGGCGTCACCAGGACGCTTCGCAGCACATCTCCCAGTAGGTCTCGTGCCGGCGTAAGGTGTTTCTACCACCAGGGAAATCAGTTTTCAGAAGGTTATCAGGAGAGGTCCTGGATATTCTCATCTAATGTGCCTGGTAAGCAAGTCACTGGTTATTAGGAAGCTCTTCATATTCCAGCTACCAGTATGGCATTACAACCACCTCTTACAATGGGGGTCCATTTAAAAAACGTGGATCCAAACCTCTCTGACCGTTCAGGCCACTCTAAAACTGAACGGGGGACAATAATTAGCAAATAATGCAAATGTATTTTCAGTTTAAAAGGAGGACTATATATTGATATTCTCAGAAATGTCCTTATGTTCTTCATCTTTTCAACCACCTGCAAGCCAGTTGTTATATCCACCCCATAACCACCTCAAAAAAGAACCGTGTGTGTTGGCTTTATTACAGTTTTGGATTCCTTCCAGGTGGGCATATCCAACACTCCAGGCTTGTCAAATGTGACTTTGGATCCCTTACGCCCACACTGCTACTGCCAATAACAACCGTCTTCTCCTTCTAGATCCAGAGCTCCAGGCTTATGACTGGTGCTGCAATAAGGTGGACGACCCCCGATTCTGTTCCTTGTACAGGCAGAGGAGACCCCCAATCAGCTGCAGGAACTTTAGGCCTCTATTCCCCGGTGAGTGATACATTGCATACATTTAGCTACTTGAGTCCACGTATAACAAGGAGTTATATTAAAATCTATAAGGAACATGGATCGGGCTCGCTGCATAAACACCACTAACTGTCCCCAACTCCTTGGATAAAATAAAGTTGTTCACAATTTACATTGATGAAGAATGAGCTGAGGACTGGAGCTGAGCTGATCTAACGGACTAACTCAATAAGCCTCAAAGAGTCCGATCACAGTGCAATCTGCCTAAAACTCACCTTCACGTCAATACGGGTTTTCTGTTGATCAATCTGCAGCTTCAGGGGATGACTTATTAAGGCCCTATGTTTATTATAGCATTATGACTAGCCTGCTATGATTTTGCTATATTATATTTAAGTGTGCCCAGCTGTCCCTTGATATTTTGACTTGACTTTCAAGGTGGGACTCCATTACTGCTGAAGGCACCACACCGTTTCAATACTTCTTCTTACTAACATCTGCATCATGTGTTATTGTCACTGCTCAGCCAGAACCTTATTACAGGATAGCACCTTTCATAAACATTGTCTGAAAGGTCCCACCATGCATTGCAAGACTCCCATGCTCACATTCACCAGCACTCCTGGATTTCCAGTTATACTGTAATGATCCTGGCCATGTATTACCATTATTATACACATTGTTTAATCAAGCAATTACATCAATATCTCTTATATGGAAACCTTCAAGGGTGGCATGATGAGATGAGAGGCATGAAACTAGATCCTGAGGGAGGTTCCGTTAAACTGAGATGGTGCTGAAGGGGCTATCACAGTGTAGCCCCCTGTAAACAGCTCAGGCTATACCTATCTTCCTTCTACTGCGGTAAGTCCTGTTAAGATCAGGCGCCAGTAATCATTATGGGGTTTCCCCCTTCATAGCCCTAACCTGAGTGGTAGACGCAGGCCTGGACTCTGCTGCAGGCGTGAGCAAGAGGGGAGGTTCTTCTGACTCCATAAGGGGAGGGGCTAGCTCTATATTTAGCAGCCCACTCTGGGGAGTAGAGTGGTTCTTCGTCCTTGCTGTGTGCCGTGTTCCTCTCTTGTTGATGGTTCTTCAAAAGAGAGAGTAGCTTAGGAAGAGTTTGAGTGAGCAGTGATATCGAGAGTCTAGAGCTGCTGAGTATTATGCCATGAGCCACGAATCCTGTGGAACGGTCCAAGGAGTATCAGGAGGCTACGGGCTCCCCGGCGCAGTGTGCCAGATGAGAGCGAGAGGAACCAAACCGATCAGCGTCTAACAGTAGAGCTGGTAGAAGTATAGACTGGTGGACCAATGCCCTCACCCCTCTGCCAGGGGTGATGGGGAGAGAATTCAAGACCCACCTCGATGCTAACCTCGGAGGTGGGCCATGGGGTATTGCAGCCCTAGCTCAGACCAAGTCGTGGGAGGTGAGTGGGTTGTACCTCGCCCTGGCGATTGTAGTGCGGCTGCTAAAAGCCTTGTCGTTGGGATATTGTTGCTCTGTCAAATAAAGAGACTGTTCTGCATCCGTAAAGACTGTGTGTGATTTGGAGAGTATAACCCTGGGACCTGAGGGGTTCTTCTATACCGGTCCTGTCCCATTACCCTGGGAGTATAGAAGATGGAGGCGCTGCACCACTAAGATATCATGGAGGCTAACACCCCAGAAGCCCGGTCCTGGCTCCCCCACAACAGCCCCCATGCACCCCTCACACTCCAGTAGAGACTGTGTGGGGGGGGGGGAAACAGGGTTACAACAGTTTAATGAATAACCCCCAATGTAGCAAAATATTGATGCCATGTGGCATTGGCAGCTGTGTGTTCTCTGCACTATACGCAGTTGTTATCCTGTGTTCTCTTTCCCAGGATGGATGTTTGGAGACCCGCACATTACCACCCTGGATGGGCTCAGTTACAATTTCAATGGGCTGGGAGATTTCCTTCTCTTGAATGCTTCGGATTCAGGAACCTCCCTCATCCTGCAGGGGCGTACTGCCCAGACCGGCATAGCTCGGGCCACCAACTTTGGGGCTTTTGCTGCACAGTACAGCGCCAATACTACAAATGTTACAGTAAGTGTAAGGTTAGAAGGACCAGAGCGAACTCGGCTTGAATGTACAAGCGTGAGGGCAATTTAGGGGGGCTGTTTTGAGTGGGTGTGCGGGTGGGAGATTGATTGAGTTCAGAGGTAAAAAATAAATAAAGAGGAGATTACAATAAAGAACAATGTTAATAGTTACTGAGGGAGAGACTAGAATAAGGCAGAGATTTCTGTACACGTGAGCAGAAAAGCAGAACGAGAGAGAGAGAGAGAGAGAGAGAGAGAGAGAGAATGAGAGAGAGAATGAGAGAGAGAGAGAGAGAGAGAGAGAGAGAGAGAGAGAGAGAGAGAGAGAGAGAGAATGAGAGAGAGAGAGAATGAGAGAGAGAGAGAATGAGAGAGAGAGAGAGAATGAGAGAGAGAGAGAGAATGAGAGAGAGAGAGAGAATGAGAGAGAGAGAGAGAGAGAATGAGAGAGAGAGAATGAGAGAGAGAGAGAGAATGAGAGAGAGAGAGAGAATGAGAGAATCAATAGCAGCTTTGGGTCCAGAAAATGTTAGACTCTCTGCATATTGGGATATTACCACTGCTAAATAATACCCAGATGGGCCAAGAATAATAACCAGTCGGTAATTTCAGGCATAGGTGTATATAACAAAAGATAAAGGCCCATAGGTGTGTTCCTCACCCTTAGTACAAGTATTGTTTCTGCTCCGTTCCTCTTGCAGGTGGAGTGGTATCTTGGAGGTAATGACACTATAACAGTTTATCTGAATGGACAGGAAATCACCTTCACATTTTCAGAAGGTAGGTGCTTCGCATTTACACGCAGCTTTGCTTTCAGGTTTTTATCTCACGACTGTCACTTGTGGGTTTCTTGTTTTATGCGAGATGAATATAGCCCTTAATGATGTATTGAGCTATGGTGTTCCCACCTCTCAGGCTGCATGCAACCATGAGCTTCCTGCACCCCACGGTCACAGCACTATGAAGATCGGTGCAGGAGGAGATTGCTGTAACTGTACTTTTTTCCATGTCTTCCTCCGGCTGCCTGTAGAATACTGCAGCTCACTACATCTGTACGTGTCAAATGCAGATGTTAAAGGTCCATTGTACACATTGTATTCACTGTATACAAAGGTTTAATAATGAAACTTAGCAAATAAATTATACATGAATTTTATTATTAAATTAAACATTTTGTTTGAATATTTTTATAATATGGCACAGACTGTACTTTTGTAACCTCTCAAAATGTGACATTCCTGGCCCCTCTAGGAACAAAGGGGTTTAAGGCTCACGTGATGATTTATATCTTTGCCTGACTATATTCACAGACATGGAGGCAGAGATTCACAATTCCAACCCCGCCGTCTTCTTGCTGAAGAATAACTCGGTCACAGCCACCTTTGAGGGACTTCTCTCTGTGTCAGTGTCGGCCTCCTCGGGAATCCTGAACGCCATAACCAGTCTCCCACCCCAATTCATCAACAAGACCCGAGGCTTGCTGGGTGGGTATCGGGCTTTCTGTGCTACTGTAACTGTCATGGGCTCTACAAAGTGCAGCGACCAAAATGAGTGAAACATTGTGGCCCCTGAAGAAGCACATTCTAATTAATACTCCATGTATCCATGTTTAAACGTAGGATGAATGGCTTTCCAAGTGGGTGCGGATCGGTTCCTCTTTAAAGTAGCAGCCTGCACTGATCACATTTTTTTAACTGACTTTAGGAGATATTTTATTATCATTTACAATGCTGATGCTCCATTCAGGAGATCTAAGTATTATACATATTAAATGTCCGTTAGGTTTAATGTAGCTCTCCTCAAAGCCCAGGTAGATGCTAAGGATTAGGAAAATCATGATGTTCAACATCTAAAGAGCAGGACATGCACGGGGGGAAGATTCTCCCATTATACGTGTTAATCGCATGTTAGTTTCTTTTTGCTTCTTTGATGATGTCATCACTTTAATTTTCAGGAATTTGGAACTTTAATCAGAGTGATGATTTCATGAAGCCGAATGGCACAACCGTTCCCAGCACCAGCTCGGAGGAAGAAATCTTTAACTATGGGATGACATGTAAGTGTCCAACATTTTTTAGAGCCACATGTTTACGGTCAGTAATGCTAAGTGATGCTTTGCCATATGACATCATCTGGAATTAGCTTGAATTATTGTTGTTTAATGTATTATATGGTATTGTGTATTATATAACACTGGACAAAGCCATATACGGGCACAGTTCCTATGCTAAAGAGCTTACATTCTAATCTCAGAATTAAACACCAGCAGAAACAACAATGATGCTAAGATTATAGAAGGTGTCAGTGGTAAGATTTGAACGAATGAAGTTGTGAATCCATGAGCTGTTCTCTTACCCACAGACTGCACTTCTTGCATACCTGGTCTTCTAATAGATGTTTTCTACTAAACAGGGGCAGTCACTGAGGGCAGCCTGTTTACCAGGAACGATTGGGGAACATCAGTGAACAGCTCGGGCACGTTCAAACCCATCTTCCTGAGGGATCTTAAAAACGATACAAATCCTGCAGAGTACGATCGGGTGTCAGCCCTGTGCAGTAATAACACGCAATGTATCTACGATGCTCTGACCACGAATAGCACAGACCTGGGCTTATCAACTCTGCGAGTGTCAGAGGCATTCCAGCAAACCAACCTGATTCTGAGTAAGTGCCATTATCATGATGGGACAATGCAATCTACTTTTCGGGGTGGACTATTACAGGTTAACCCCTTCACTGTCGTGTGAATGTGGTAAAATAATCTGATGATGAAGGGTGGATGATGATTACATGTGGTTGTGTGTCTCATTGGCTCTGGGGTCTCTTGTATTTCTGCAGCACCTTTCAGTTCCAAATCACTTTGCAATAAAACCTTATTATCCCCATGCAGCCAATACTAGGATTTGGTACTCCTGTGAGGTAGGAGAGAGTGTTTCTCACATTCTGGCCAATAATGCTGTTGGTAGATATTGAGATACAGGGACAAGTCATGTGATCACAGGATGTAAATGATTAAAGCAGGGATCCATATTACACCAGATTGTGTATTGAAGAGCAATATCTCAACTACTTCACACAACCCTCCTCATGTGTGTAACTGATCCCTCCTGTGTGTGTTTCAGATTCCTTCCCTCCGCTTATTACTGGCAATGAGACCATTCAGGCCTTCACACTGGATAGAGTCAGCGTGCAGTACAGCACCAATGGGACAGGAGTCAAGGTCACTGCTGCCGTCTCTCATAAGGATGTGAAAGTAACAGGTGAGCATTCCCCAAATATCTCTCTCAGATCACATAAATGCTACTCTCCTCATTCTCACATCTCTCTCTCATGCACCTTCTATATTTCCTTTAGGTCATTAAAGATGGGTGCACAATATCACACTCACGGGTGTGGGAAATAATAAGGCAATTGGGTTGTAAACCAAGTTAAACAGAGTTTGCATCTTCTGCAGATGATCCAGATATTATACGGGACCCCAAAATACATCAAACAAAAACGCAAATAATAGTGCAACATTGCTTCCTGCACAGAAAAATACACAAAAGTTAACACTCACACACGGAGGTTACAAGAAAGCGTTGTGACCACACAGGGTCAGAAAACAGAGCACTGTGCCGCAGATGCCAATACTCTCCTTCCCCCTAAATGAGTACTTCAGTATTAGGGGAGACTTTTGTTATTTGGACTAACAATAGATATTATAAGACAAGCTTACGAGAGTTCTCCTCTCTTCCTCTGGTTGACGATACTGATTTACAGAGATTCCATGAACTTAACACAGGTGTATAACAAGAAAGATAGCTATCTAAGCAGATGATACAGCGAAGGGATAAATAAACATAGCAACAAATTGGATCAAAGGGACAGTGAGGCACAGGACCAATCATCCATCAGCAGTGGGTGGGGGGAGAGGGGTTAAGGGACAGAGTGAGATACAGGACAATACATCCATCAGCAGTGTGCAGTGGGGGGAGGGGAGAAGGGACAGTGAGATACAAGGCCATACATCCATCAGCAGTGTGCATAGGGGGAAGAGGGGGTAAGGGACAGTGAGATACCGGACCATACACACTGCTGATGGATGGTCCTGTGTTTCACTGACCTTTACCCCCTCTCCCTCCCTCCCCCCCTGCACACTACTGATGGATGTATTGGCCTGTGTCTCACTGTCCCTTCCCCCATCCCCTCCCCCCCCCCACTGCACACTGCTGATGGATGTATGGTCCTGTATCTTACTTTCCCTTACCCCTCTCCCCCCTGCACACTGCTGATGGATGTATGGTCCTGTGTCTCCCTGTCCCTTCCCCCCTCTTCCCCCTGCACACTGCTGATGGATGGTCCGATGTCTCACTGTCCCTTACCCCCTCTCCCCCCTGCACACTGCTGATGGATATGTGGTCCTGTGTCTCAATGTCCCTTACCCCTCGCCCCCCTGCACACTGCTGATGGATGTATGGTCCTGTGTCTCCCTGTCCCTTACTCCCTCTCCCCCCTGCACACTGCTGATGGATGTATGGTCCTTTGTTTCACTGTCCCTTACCCCCTCTCCCCCCTGCACACTGCTGATGGATGGTCCGATGTCTCACTGTCCCTTACCCCCTCTCCCCCCTGCACACTGCTGATGGATGTGTGGTCCTGTGTCTCACTTTCCCTTAACCCGCTCCCCCTGCGCACTGCTGATGGATGGATGGTCCTGTATCTCACTGTCCCTTACCCCCTCTCCCCCTGCACACTGCTGATGGATGGTCCTGTCTCACTGTCCCTTACTCCCCCCCCCTGCACACTGCTGATGGATGTATGGTCCTGTGTCTCACTGTCCCTTTCATCCATTTATTGCTCTGTCTGTTTATCCCTTCTCTGTATGATCTGCCTTAGATGGCTTTTTTTTCACCTGTGTTAAGCTCATGGAATCTCTGTAAATCAGTATCGCCGACCTGAGGAAGAGAGGAGAACTCTCGAAATCTTGTCTTATAATATTTATTATTAGTACAAATATGAAAGGTCTCCCCTAATGCTGGAGTACTCATTTGTTTCCTTCTATATTTCCTTTCTGTCACAACGCTCCTCTCTGAAACATGTACTTAGGGCGACATTTCCATATTTCTCCCTCCCATCTCGCTGGGAGCTCAGCGTCAGTGGTCAGCTATGTGCAGGTGGCAGATGATGAATCTCTCTGGATAAAGCTGCTTTTGTTATTAGTAGAGCAAAGTCACACACACTTCGCCTCTTCTTATGGATCTCCTTACTTTCTGCTCAGATGAAGGGCTTCTGACCTGGATCCCATCCAGCACGGAGGGCTTCACCTTCCAGCTCTTAGCCACAGATTCCCAGAACCTCTCCTCGTCCTTCCAACCCAAGTTTGTTGTCTGTGACTGTAATGTCAGCAGTGAATGTGACTATATCCAGGTCTCCAGAATTAATAACACTTCTCTTTATGTGAGTATGGGGAACAGATTAATTTGTCACCCAAGTGACCTCAGTGCTTGTGTTAATGTTCCCTCCTTATCATCCCCAAATACCTAAGTGCTGGGTGGCTTCATACACATTATTTTCTTAATCAATGAATAATACAATTATGAATAAATTTCTTATATTGCACCTTTATCCATTGTACATACAAGGTTACCTGTTATAATTACACTATTGCAATATGTTTCACATCTGTTATTAGATATTCTGTTTATTTTCCTTGGAGTATCTTGAAATGCTGTTACATTGAATCAGCTGTTTGTTCTGATCATTAAACAGGTGGCGAGCTGTAACTGCGCAAGTAATTACTCCGGAGCCTTCTGCAGGACCCCTCCAGATCTCTGCACTCAAGGTTGTTTCCTTGGGGTAACATGTGACCCGAAAACAGGCTGTGGGCCGTGTCCTGAGGGGCTCGCTGGGGATGGGCTGCACTGCTCAGGTGAGTAACAGCAGTAAAACCAATGCGGGCTATTGGCCAAGAGGGTTTCATTTGAAAGCCGCTTATTTTATAACCACTTGACACAATTCACTTTGTATTGCTTTAAGGATACAGTCCCACTAACCTGTCCATAGCAGGAGTGTCCCATATGGTTAGTACACAGGCCAGGTGTGTCTATAGAGAGCAGCACCGGCTAGATGGGAAGAAATGATAATAGCCGGTAATTGTGGCACAGGAGAGTGCATTCATCTCATAGGAATTGCTCCTCTGTGGTGCATCAATCTTGTGTATCAATCTCGTGTATCAATCTCGTGTATCAATCTCGGGTATCAATCTCGGGTATCAATCTCGGGTATCAATCTCGTGTATCAATCTCGGGTATCAATCTCGGGTATCAATCTCGGGTATCAATCTCGTGTATCAATCTCGTGCATCAATCTCGTGCATCAATCTCGTGCATCAATCTCGGATATCAATCTCGGGTATCAATCTCGGGTATCAATCTCGTGTATCAATCTCGGGTATCAATCTCGGGTATCAATCTCGGGTATCAATCTCGGGTATCAATCTCGTGTATCAATCTCGTGTATCAATCTCGTGTATCAATGTTATTTATCAATTCTTCTGTAACAGCAAAAGGGGGAAATAGTCACCCCCATTAAAGCAAACAGCATGAGAGGGAATCTTAGGATATTAGGCCTGACACTTCTTACATAATCTCACACATGATATGAGCCTGACATTTGTATTTGTTATATACTATGAACTCTTGTTTACATCCTCTGCATCATTATATAAAGAATAGCTATTAACCAGACATAGGAAAGTTAGTCTAATATTTGTGCTATTGAACTTTATTGTGCATATTGCTACATTCTCTATTCTGTTCGGGTAAATGTATAAAGAAGTCACATTCTTCTGATGATATTCAGATCACTTGTGCTCTGTTTATTCTGACAGATATTGATGAATGCTCCCAAAATAATTCATGTTCCCCAAATGCTACCTGTACTAACACCCTGCGGAGCTATAGCTGCACCTGCAAGCAGGGGTTTACTGGTGAGTATTCTGCAATGTAAACGTGATAAAAGGTGATATCCAACAAATAAAATATATTTTATATATCTCCATCACATTGCAAGTTCCCCACGGAAGTTATATAGTTGCAATTAACAAATGAAGGGAGACAGCTCCTCCACAGGACTGAAAAATAAATATACCCCTTATAAAAAATCAACACTGTGGCATTTACTTTAAAATTCCTTATAATTGTAAAGAGTTGTATTGTCTCAAAACACTTAATAAAACTATGTGGATCTATTCTGGGAGCGCACAAAATCTCAGGAGATCCCTCATCAGTTCCGCACACAGTGTTACAAAGTGTTTTGAGACAATACAATAGCAGTGTAACATACATGCCACATTGTAATGCTATTTATAAGGGAGATGTTTAATATACTGTTTAGTCACATAGTTTGAGCAGTCCGCACCTTCCTTTATTGTTTATCTTTTGCCACAATATTAACTGGGAAAATTAACCCTCCCCCGGTTAATGTTGTGCAATAAGATAATCAATAAAGGAAGGATAGGACTGCTCAAACTATGTGACTAAACTATATATTAAACATCTCTGTTTAATGTGCTTTGTATTGTCTGATTCTCCATGTCTTATTGTTACGTGTCTTTGTTTAATAAGGTAATGGAACTGATTGTGCTGATATTAATGAGTGTGCGAGCACTCCCTGCTCACCTAATGCCTCCTGCACCAACACCATCGGAAGCTTTGCATGTTCCTGTAACGCAGGATTCACAGGTAACTCATTAAATACCTTTTACCTGCAGACCCGAGCTGCTCCTCACTGACCGTGTCCTCACTGACCGTCTCAGAGATAGCAGCGTACTGTACTTGGGATTGTCCTAAAGTGCTGGTTAGCAGAGTGTTTCTATAATAGTGCTGCCCAGTAGGTCAGTATCTCCTTAGTCTTCTCTCCTTTCTCTCTCAGTGACTGCAGAGCTGAGACATTATTCCTCCTCCCTCCTGTATACAGAGATACTGAGCTTTGTTCACTGCTTGTCAGTCCTTAACTTGTAGGAGACAATATTGGATCTCCACCTTGAGCAGGGCCCCTCTTCTTTTAATTAGACAATGACTTGTGATGCGTTAAAGAATCTCCAGGAGTCATTTACACCTGTCTGTCTGTATTGCTGTTTCAGGTGATGGAATACTTTGTGCTGTTGATCAGTGTCTGAGCAGTCCATGTTCACCCCACGCCACCTGTACCAGCGCCATCGGGAGCTTTACATGTGCCTGTAACGCAGGATTCACAGGTAACTTGTTATTTTCTAGGACACTAGAGCACACATTTCATAAGCTCAGCCTGTGATAGAGTAATAATATGTGTGCAGACACCTCTTGGGTGGGACACCCTGCTTTAATTTTGACACCCTCTGGCTGACAACAATTTCAGCAAAGAAAAGAGAAAAAAATACTATTGGATTTTGAATATATATTAACTAAGTTCAGTCTCAGTTGTCTACCTGAAAAAAACACTTTTATTTGTTTGACTTGAAGAAACACCAGGTTTATAAAAGAAAACTCCCGAATTACAGAAATGATCATTAGAAACACATTCACATCAGTAGGTATGCCTTAACATGTAAGAAGGAAGCACTTGGTATTTTTAGGAAGTGAATTGCGCTGTGATGCTGTTAATGAGGATCTTAGCGCTTCTTAATATGTTCACACTTTGATCACTTTTAATATATTTTATTGAGAATTCTTCCAAGATTCTGTTGCAAACTTTACAGACATCAAACTCACCTTCTCCAGATACAAATTGTGGACATTGTTCTGAATATTACTGGTCTCTGTTAATGTGCTTTGTATTGTCTGATTCTCCATGTCTTATTGTTACGTGTCTTTGTTTTATAAGGTAATGGAACTGATTGTGCTGATATTAATGAGTGTGCGAGCACTCCCTGCTCACCTAACGCCTCCTGCACCAACACCATCGGGAGCTTTGCATGTGCCTGTAACGCAGGATTCACAGGTAACTCATTAAATACCTTTTACCTGCAGACCCGAGCTGCTCCTCACTGACCGTCTCCTCACTGACCGTCTCAGAGATAGCAGCGTACTGTACTTGGGATTGTCCTAAAGTGCTGGTTAGCAGAGTGTTTTTATAATAGTGCTGCCCAGTAGGTCAGTGTCTCCTTAGTCTTCTCTCCTTTCTCTCTCAGTAACTGCAGAGCTGAGACATTATTCCTCCTCCCTCCTGTATACAGAGATACAGAGCTTTGTTTAGTCCTTAACTTGTAGGAGACAATATTGGATCTCCACCGTGAGCAGGGCCCCTCTTTTAATTAGCTGATGACTTGTGATGCATTAAAGAAATTCCAGAAGTCATTTACACCTGTCTGTCTGTACAGGTGAAGCAGGTAATGAAATTCTTTGTGCTGATATTGATCTGTGTCTAGACAGGTTATGTGTACACAATGTCACGTGTACCATCGGGTACTACACATGTGCCTGTAACATAGTATTCACAGCTAACTCATTGAATATTAGTTGAAGTCATCTGATTGCAAACAGAATTTCTCTGTCTCCCAGGTACTATTCCATGCCTTTTCCTAATAATATCATAATCACTAAATACAGCTCGATATACTATATACAGCTCCTTGTTGATTCCCAAAAAGGTGGCAGAACTTCGTCTTCTTGAGGTATATCACACAAATAGACAATCCTACTTTCATGACTTGTAATATTTTTTTGGACAGGTTAAGACTTTGTCCTAGATACGGTTACAAATGGAGTTACAGACCTCAAACATCCCTTCTGCAGATGGACTTGTCAGCCATTTTCCTGAATACCACGAATCTCCCTTTTATGTGCTTTGTAGTGTCGGATTATAACTATTTGTTGCATTTCTTTGTTTCCTGTAAGGTAATGGAACACTTTGTGCTGATATTAATGAGTGTGCGAGCAATCCGTGCTCGCCTAACGCCAAATGCACCAACACCATTGGAAAGTACATCTGTGAATGTAATGCAGGATTCACAGGTAACTCCCTAAATACCTTTCTACCGGCAAACCCATATCAGAGTAAGGCTCCTCTTCTTTTAATGAATGCCTTTTCGGTATTGCTGTCAGGTAACTGAGCACGTTGTGCTGGGTATCAGCAATCCATGCCACCTGCACCAACACCAGAATATAATAGGATGCATCAATGTTGGCATCTGGAACTGTCAGTGTTTCCTTTTCCTCTTTGTCTAATAACCCTGACAGGTTGGAGGTGACCTCTGGGCCTGAGAGATCAAGGTCAAATGCAAAATACATTAGCAAGTTTGTACATTTGACAACAGCACACACTGACACAAGCATGAACAATTGTAACACGACAAGGAGCAAATGGGATCACCTCCAATGTACCAATACACTACAGCAGTTTTGGCCTGTCTGCATCGGCTTGTGATTCCGGAAGTGTTATTTATTTTATTTATTTATAAAATGTGTTACCAGGAAGTAATACATTGAGAGTTACCTCTCGTTTCCCAGTATGTCCTGGGCACAGAGTTATGATAACTCATTGTTACATTAAATGAACAGAGGCTACACAGTCAATTCACAGACATTTCATGGACAGTTAGAGTTTGAAAATTGGGTACAGTGGCTAAAAGGGCTGGTGAGTTTCAGATTGAAATAGAGCAGATTTAATATCACCAAACATCAGCGAACGGCTGCAAATGTCTGACACCCTATGGCTGCCCTTCGGTTGTCCGCCTTTGGGGTGACGACGATGTAGACTGAAGGGTTCAGATTGAATGCAGCTGTGGTTTCAAAGTCTTTTGTCCTCCTGGGTCATTAACCTTCCAGTGGGCAGGGCTGACGAAACACATAGCAGTAAGCATACACAGACATTAACCCTTAGCACACTGATTCTGTGTTAAAGTAGGAATTAAACTTGCTAGAAACAAGCTCTCCAACATTAGCGTTCTTCATCAATGAAATTGTACTGTACAAAGCTTTTGAAACCTCATTGGTTTCTTCTGCCAGTGTAGTGAGTCACTTAATGTTTGGAAAGCTCGTTACACTTTTATTTAATCTATAAGGAACTTGAATGTTCTTTCGCTAAAAGGTATCAACAGATCTCCTTCTCTCCAGGACCAATACAGCTACATGGACTTTGAAGTACAATGTTGTATAACACACTAATTTATGGTGATATATATTCCATTTTTTCCTTCATATTTGCAGGGAATGGCAGGGTGTGTACCTGTGCTCCCTGTGACCAAAACTACTGCGGCATTGGAGGAACCTGCTCCAGGGTGGGGCAGTCCTGCTCCTCCCAGATATGTGCGTGTCACCCGGCATTCACTGATGAGCGCTGCACCATCGCTGGCAACAATTTCCCTGCGCAGGCTAAGCCAGGTGAGTCCAGGTCTGATCTTTGGTGTCACGCGCTCCCTGTAGCTCTGCTAATGCAGGTTATACTGCAGAGAGGGGTCTTTATTGGGGCCGATTTGAATTAACATCTTCCGTGCCACAGGCACATACAACCTATCTAGAGTGGTCATGTTGGTTCATTTAAAGGTGTCAGATCCATGTGTTCTTCATTAATCAGCGGAGTCGTTAACTTCGTTACATTTTAAGGCTGAATATATTGTAAATGAGACATATTATTTATTTTGTCTGTAGATACACCAAAGAGAACTGTGCAGTTAAGACTCAAATCAACGATCAAATCAACTATCAGTGAAACCGAAGCTTACAACAAGGTATGTACATGTCATCTTGGGGCGCGGGTTTCATGTTTGATTCATTATAATTTCTGTGTTCGGCCCCGGGGAACTAAGCTGTTCCGATCACAAACGTACCCGCTTTCTGTACTGCAAATGTGCACGTTTAACATGCTTTACAAACTGCACATACAGTATATTGATGTGTTACATACATGGGGTCGGAGTTACACGCACGGCGAGGGTTTAAATGGAACACGGTACAGAGGATTCTTGATGCAGATTAAAGCGGGAATGTGTTTTTCTCCTCTAGTTTAATTGCCGTGTCCAATCTGCTGATCAGGAATATATCAAACTCAGAGCAAACTCTAAATGACAGAGGAGACTATGTACTGTCACAAACTGAATATTTGGCATTAAATTGATGCTAGAAAATGAAGAAGTATATTGCATGTGTGCGCATTTATGTACTAACCTTTTTTTCAATGTGCGTTTCAAGCGTCAAAAATTGTTTTTGGACAGGTATATTAGCGCAAACAACGCACATAACACATATAATGTTTCATTATACTGAATACGTTAACATTTGTTATTATTTTCACAGTATGTCTATTATTAAATATTGCAATAATGATTTATTTTTTACAAATACACAATTCTGTTTTCATTTATATTGTATCACTCCTGTATGCAACACGACACTATGTGCGTAACCTCATTTCAGACAGCAAACTATGAGGGGATTCACCCAGCTCAGATAATGGGTGTCTGGGCAGTTAGCGCCCCCCGATCGCGCTCTGATACCCATTATCAGAGATGCATGAAACCCCCTATACACCATATATAAGATGTCATATAGCGACCTCCAGACATACAGTACCACACATATTGTATTAAGGTTTTTACTTCTTTTTAGCGCTACAGTCGGGTTGCAAAGAAATAACTCAACGATCCTGCTAGGACTGCAGGCCACATAATATCTTAATGCTGGCACTTCCTGTTATTAATGTAATAACCGTACTAATGAAACACCTGTGTCTCTCCAGGTTCAGCAAGTCATGAAAGATCTTTCAATACCCGGGTTTAATAACATCAGTAATTTCCGGTGAGTACAAGCTGCTGCCATTACCACGTGATCTCCTTCTCCCATTAGGACCATGAGAGTCTGGGGATGGTTTTTAAGTCTCCGTGTTGCACAGCTGCAAGTCTGATGTAAGAAAACAGCACAGGATTGATCAATGCTACAGAAAGATTTGTATCTGCTGCCTTGATACATTCGCTGCTGTGTTTGTTCTGGTTTTGTAATTGGGAAACTTTGATACATAGCTCGGCCTTTGTATTTATTTGTGTCCTTGGGTTAACAGTATCTCTGAATAAACACCCTCAGGGGTCAGTTTCTGCCGGCGCTTTGAGATTTATTTCCTCGCTCTTACATTCTGTTGTAGAAATGGATTGGAAAATTTCACGTCAACCCTCACCTCTGAATTTAACTACACCGCGAACATCACGGCGATTAGGATCCTGAATGAGGAATTACTGGGTATCATCAAGGAATTCATTCTGAAGCAAAGTCGCGCAACTGATCCAAATATTAGAATTGAGGACGTCACAGACGGCGGCAAAAGTGAGTCCCGTGCATAATTTAATTGTATCAAGATTGTGTTACAGATGGAAATTAGAATGTATCGCCTGCACCGCACGGCATTATGGGTGGATGTAATGGTTAGAGTGTGAGTTTTGAATATACAAAGTTATGAGTTTAATACTGCGTGTAATGAGGTATTAATGCCTTACACATATAAAGGTCTTCTATATACTGAAGTGCACAGGCTTTTTGTGTAAATGTGATGAAAACATTTTCATGTCTTTGTTGAAAAACGGTTTAATCATTACAGAGAGCTAATTAATGGAAAATAAAAACCTGTATGACTAAACTTGCCTCATCCCCTCTCCAATCCCTTCTGTGTAATACAGCAGCTGGAATGTTGTATTTCCCAGTGTGCACTGATTCTTGTACAGTGGTACAATTAGTGGCACAAACATTGTATGGGATAATTCGTCGCTATACACAGCATATTCATTATTACATAAGATGTATGTAACAGAAATGTTATTAATTTGTTATAGATTAAATTAGGGTTCCAGCTGTTTTAACAGGTAAGTAAAGAGTTTTGAGTATCCATAAAACAGCCAAGTGTCAGACACCTGTGTGTGAGGTCCCTCTGATAGCAAAGTGACAGAGTCTGTGATCTGTGGGTGCAATCTGATCTGCTTAACCCTGTCACTGCTAGCAGAATCAGCCCCGTATTGCAGCACACCACTGGTTCCTCCTGGAATAAAGGGTGAAGCACCCGAGTTATCATGAAAAGACCACACTGGCACAACCCATCTCTCTGCTAAAGAAGTTCCCAGGCTTTATGTTTGCTAATATGTTACCACTCATTTCTTCAGGGTCGCTGGCGGAACTGCGGGGATATTTCTCCTGTGATGTGTATGGGTACGGTGGATACACGTTGGACAATGACACATTAGAATGTGTGTCAATGTGCAGGAGTTATTGTAAGAATGATGCCATCTGTCAGCAGCTGCAGAATGAGACTATCTGCAGGTGAGTAGCCCCCGGTGGGGTTAGTACATGTTACATGCAACGTATGGGATCTATTTCATGGAATCATTCTGGCATTTAACAATAAGACTGGATTTACATCTTTGTGGTTATTGATCCTGTTAAGGAGTCAGATCCCATTAGGGGGAGGTTTATCCCAACGAGAGTCAGTGGTCAAAGTTGGGGTCACACAACACACAGTACAACTACTTTTTAAAGCCTTAACCTTTAACTGTTTTTGAGGAGAAAATATCACTCTTTCCTTTTATTCGCTTTATATATATATATATATATATATATATATATATTAATAAAATATTGTGTTCAATTCTCAGTAATGAGAGAATATCACTGACATATCTGTAACATGTATAGCTGTAAATCAGAATGTAACACTGGATAATGGGACATTACATGCAGATTAAAGCAGAAATCCCCCAAAACAAAAATGAATTCATAACACTGAGGATACCTATATATTTTTGGAGGTTAACCCCTTTGTGTGCCATAGATCTGCAATAGGTCTGCAATACTATGGGTGTCTCCCTGCTTGACAAACTCGCACTTGCCCCCATTCTGCCTCCATGACCCCTAGCTATTTCCCCATCAAGAGAGTTCATTATCTCTTTCTTGTCCCCCCCCCCTCTCCATCCTAGTAGAATAGTGAGTAGAGTTGATTTCTGGCTGCATTAACCCCGCACGTTTTTGTCTTATCTCAGATGTGTTCCCTTCACCATGTACACCACCTCCGGGAAGCAGTGTGAGACCCTCTCCATGAACCTGAACGCTTTCTTCGGGATATTATTCGGAGCTCTGGCCTTCCTCTTCCTTCTCATGTTGGGCATTGGACTCGCTGTCTACTTCTGTCACAAGAAGAAAGGTGGCGAAGAGGACACAGAAAGGTGTGTGACACAGATGTGTCTGGGGCTTATATATTCTATAAAGAAGACACCCTTCTGAAAAAAGGAATTTCCTTTCCCATATCTGTGCAAGTGATTTTTGTGTGTATGCAGATTTTTACACATACAGTATATGGAACCAACCAAGTACACAGAGACATACAATGCCGGACACAGTGCAGGGACATATGATACAAGTGTATCAGAGATTACAATAAACATTGGGAGAGGTATTTACATCCCACAAATCTTGCAATCTAAGAGGTAATTCTATATACTCAAGTCAGTGGTTTTCGTACAAAAACTACCTGTGCGCCACTTGAGTATATAGAATCACCCTATCAGTATTATATTGGGAAACTTGTGGAGATAATGGCACTGCCTTTATATAGCAGGCAAGTGCATCTGGAGTGGATAGTGTGCTCGTGTTAAGAACCGACTGACATATTTGTTACCACATTTACGTTGTAAATAAAACGTAGTGGCACTCAGTACCCAGTAATATCCAAGTATTGACACATTAGAAGATTATCCAAGGATAGCAGCGGAGCACAGCTGAACGACGGGATCAACACCAGCAATGAGAGGGTTAAAATTCTTCTTTATTGAAACATGGTGCAGTGGGGGAGACAGCAAAAAACTCTAACGCGTTTCAGGCTATGCACGCACACAATGGATCAAGGTTCCATAAGAGTTTGATTCTCCCCATTCATGGATTCAGGGGAGTTGCTGACCAGTAACAGTGCCGCAGGTAAGAGAGATTTTTTCTAGTCTGATGAGGTGCTTTTCTAGCATTATACATGTGTCCTCATCAAAGACAGATTAATCTTTTATATCACTCCCTGCTTTATGATGCACTGGGTCCAATACTCTTTATTACTTTATTAACCTTGTCCTAACCTGTTCATTTACATTTTTGAGCAACCATTGCCATTGTACCCCATTTCGCTGAAGCACTGTTTCTAAGGAAACCTTTCCTTTACCTATCACTATTGACACATTAGTATCTCAGTCTGGTTCAGTAGGCTGGGTTTCCCTATCGCCCTTTTATTTAATGTAACCATCCTTTCTCACTGCAGGCTTTCCAGGACGGAGTTTTTGTGGAAGAGCAGCCCATTCTCCTGTGAGTACATGTCTTTCTCCTCTACCTGTGTATAATGCCACTGAATAGTGTTACTTTCAATGCCAGTAACAATGTGTTACACTCAGCACCTCACTGCTCTGTGCATGCGTTTCCCCAGCCTTCACCAAGATGAAAGAATCAACAATACCAACGTCCTCTTTAGTATCAGATCCGAATCTAGTCAGCTGGAAACCACATTTGGAGAAAATTGACTCATTAGCAGAGGTAAATATAATTTTATAGACCCCCATCAGAATGTAACCTCTTAGTCTGCAGTATGTTTTGATGTCCATGTGGCAGTGTGGGTAGCCTTGTTGGTCCTTTCTTCCGTTTGGTAAAATAACAAAGGCGGGAGAAGGAGTAAGCCGTGTGGTACCTGCTACTGGACCGACGAATGGTTAATATGTTACAAGCTTTCCAAACTCTTATGGTTCTGAGTCGGGTATGGGAGAAATATGGAAACAGAGGTTTTATATTTCTGCAGACCTGATGAAGGACCCTGAGAGGTTGGAAAGCTTGTAACATATCAACTAGCAAGAAAGATTGTAAGAATGCTCAAATACCCAGCTTAAATAAAATCATTCAGTCCCAAAACATAGGGAGGTGTATGCCATAAAGTGAGTAAGTCCTTGTTAAAGGTATTAAGCCATATTCCCTGAAAACTGAGAGTGAATGAGGGACTCACCACAGACAATTTCATTGGGGGCTAGTGAGGCATAATAGTCTAATTACTCACGGACACCTCCTTGTAGTGGATGATGTGCGGCTGCTGATAGATCCAGAGTAAAGCAAAAGAAGAGAGCACCATCGATGACTGGAATCAGGAGGGGATCCAAGTAACAATTCTTTATTGGAGTAAAAGCAAAAGCATCACGTTATACCTCCCTATGATGCGCATGCGCGGGGAGGTTACGTGATGATGTCATGATGCGATTTGGCGCGAAACGGAGACGGATCAGCTGGGTATTTAAAGAAGTGTATCTGCAGTAGTTTTTTACTCCTTAATAAAGAACCTTTGTTCGAAACGCGTAGGAGGTGTTCCTGTGCTTTTACTCCAATAAAGAATTGTTACTTGGATCCCCTCCTGACTCCAGTCATCGATGGTGCTCTCTTCTTTTGCTTTACTTTTAACATATCAACTACTTGTTAGGCCAATAAGAAGTATCATACCCCCTACTCCCTCTCCCCCTTTGGTATATTGTGTCTCTGGCAGAGAATGTAGGAAACCATTTCTACCCCAGAGATACCAACAAACCAAGTATCTTTATGTAACTTTACTCTCCAGACCAGGCCAGCTGCCAGATAACCACCTGTCTGTTTGTTTTCCAGGTAAAGATAAAAAGGCCGGAAATTAAAATCTGAAGAAGACAAAAAGTTTCTCAATGAAGTTTTAGCCGGATTTCTAAAACTGAGACGTCAACCGTGCTAAAATGCAGCACAGCCGGACTGCCTAATGGGTGAAGGGGTAACATGCCATTTTCACCAATTCATTTGCCATTCTATTATATACGGGAGCTGCCTTCATATTTAGGAAAGGGACCAGGCCTTTCTGTAAAAGATAAAAGGGAGCGATGGATTAAGGACCAGACGGTGACCACACTGTGCATTCTGTCGTTGGGAGGAATGTTGGTTTTTACCATGGGCCCAAATCCCACCGTTTACCAAGGAGACTTTATAATTTGTTACCATGTTTATTTCTACTTCTTCCCAAACCCCCAGACAGGAGCTTTCACATGCTGTATGAGGTAACGCCAGCTCAGGCCTGGGAGTTACACGTATGTAACAAGACTGAAGGACAATGACGGGTAGATGAGCTAACATTGATACAGCCAGTAACATGTACATTGTGTCTCTTACCCTGACTCCTCATTTTTTGATGTAGCCCCTCCCCCTATCACTTACTTACGTGAGTGGGGCGCAGATCCACACAACGCACCATAATACACCGCCATGAAAAAGATACAGATCTGTGAATGCCTCAACAATATTCTACATAATTGTCCAGTCTGGGGACATGATAAAAAGACCGTAATATCCAGATTTGCACAATATATTATTTATCTCTGCTTGCCTATTGTCAATAATGAAGAATATATTTTTATATAATACATTTGTATTAATTTATCATTAACTATGACATGCTGCACATATTATATAATGTATCGGAACTTTGGGATATGATATTGTGATTGTAAAAAAAGATTGTTTGATGGAATTTTTTGTCTTATTTATGTTATTGGCGATTTTAACATAAATTTCCCTCCATGTTTAATTACAGAGTTGTGTCGTTAATTAAGTTACAAGTGAAATGTTTCACCTCCTGCTCCCTCGAAAAGCAAAACAAAGGAGAAACAGAAATGATCAAATATGAATTTAACCATGAGAGCTTTCAATGGGGCCCCTGATTATAAAGCCAGAGAGCACCTCTGTGATCTTTCATTGATAAGAATACTTAGTACTACTGTATGTGCTTCACACACTGTGTTTATAACAGTTATGAATACTTAGACATGCAGTGGTTCCTCCACGTAATAAAAAACTAACATACTGGAACATTATTGGGGCAGTTCCCCCCCCCCCTGTCCTGCATCTCTCCCCCTCTCCTGCATCTCTCCCCCTCTCCTGTATCTCTCCCCCCTTTGCAGCATTTTCTCCCTTCTCCTGCATCCCACCTCCCTCTCCTGCATATTTCTTCAATTCTCCAGCATATCTCTCTGCCCTCTCTTGTATTTCTCCCCCTGCCCCTGTATCTCTCCCCTCTCCTGTATCTCTCCCCCTCCCCTGTACTTCTCCAACCTCTCCTGTACTTCTCCCTCCTCTCCTGTACTTCTCCCCCTCTCCTGTACTTCTCCCCTCAGACCTGTATCTCTCCCCCCTCTCCTGTACGTCTCCCCCCTATCCTGTACTTCTCCCCCTCTCCTGTATCTCTCCCCTCTCTACTGTACTTCTCCCGCCTCTCCTGTATCTCTCCCCCCTCTCCTGTATCTCTCCCCCCTCTCCTGTACGTCTCCCCCTCTCCTGTACTTCTCCCCCCTCTCCTGTACTTCTCCCCCCTCTCCTGTATCTCTCCCCCCTCCTTTGTACTTCTCCCCCCTCTCCTGTACTTCTCCCCCCTCTTCTGTACTTCTCCCCCTCTCCTGTATTCCCCCCCCCCCCCCCCCACTCCAGCGGAGCTGCAGATGGCTGCCATGTTGGTAGCAGGCACCAAAATGTAAGGGACCTGATTATAAGGCGAGTATGGATTTTTAACTTAACTTTATTTTAAAAAAAAAACAAACAAAAAAAACCACAACCTTATAATCAGGCGAACACGGAGCTTTGCAAACTCCTTTACACTTCTCTGACACGTTTAAACACTTTAAATAAATAAACCAGCTCCATGTTACAGAATTAAACATGCCGTGGACTTTAGATCACTTTCTTCCCAGGCAGAACAGCCTATCCCTAAAGTGATAGACAGGGAAGCAATGCACATTTCCTAATGATGGCATCAAGTCATGTTCCTGATACGTAACTCTGATTGTAAGGCTTCTGAGACTGGAAATGTATCTAAAGCCCTTGAGTCATCCGTATACATGTGCTGTATATACCCACAACGTGATTTCCTCACTCTGTCCATCCATACAGAAGTCACAGGACAAGCAGGGCGAAGAGAAACGTTCTTGGAGAGATATACTGTATCAATGCAAATTCCAAGCATTGTATCTACACAAGGTGCAATATTGTTACAAAGAAAACAATCCTAAATGTTGTGTTATTCTGCACAATTTGGGATGTTCTACAAATACCCCATAGCTCTGGGACACGTATATTTTATATACACATACATATACATATTTATATATTTAAACGTTTCAGAGAAACATGCAATCCACACGCTAGAGAACTCATTAACTCCTTCACTGCAAGAACGGGCGGTGACTTAATGCTCACTTACAGCCACACTGCAAGAACGGCAGTTCTCTGCCAGGTAATAGTTAATAAATAATAATGGTTTGCTCTTGTATAGCGCTGCTAGTTTTACGTGGCACTTTACGGAGACATTTTGCAGGCACAGGTCCCTGCCCCAGGGAGCTTACAATCTAGGATTTTGGTGCCTGAGGCACAGGGAGATAAAGTGACTTGCCCAAGGTCACAAGGAGCCGACACCGGGAATTGAACCAGTTAGTGTCGTTACTCACTGAGCCGCTCCTTCTCTAATAAAGAATTTCACATTTCCTTTATTAAAGTCATTTCCTTTAGACAATGTTCTGCATATCTTTAGTAAGATGCTTCACCTAATATTCAAACCATAGAGAAAAATGGCTGAAATATGTTCTGAAATGTTCTGTTTGCAAATAAAGAATATTAAAAAGGTTCATCAAAGCTTTCAAATAACAGAAACAGCCCAAGATCCACGTGTCAGTGTGAACGTGCCACGTCCTGCCTGTGCTGGCTGCAGCCGTCGCGTGCCACGTGTGTGGTATAATGTGTTGGCGTGGTACTGCAGAGAGCGCGGAGGTTCCTCTCTATGGGTTTGTGCCGGAAGAAGGTTCGCTGCGCAGGGACGGCCTTTGGATTTTAACCTGAAAGGGAGAGAAAGAACAGGAAGTCATTGACCTTGGATAATTAATAAGAATAATGATGTTTCCTCACCTAGTGCTGCAGTGTGCACTGTGCTGTACATAGCATGTGTGCAATGTCTCTATCACAAAACCAGCCTGCAGTCTAATTCTGTGGCAAGGGACATGGAAATAAGGGGCCATATTTACTAAGTGCTGCTAAGCCATGAGGATACCATTCAGTCCAATAGTATCAGACCGCTTAGTAAAATGTGTCTCAAAGTGCTCAATTGAACAACCATTTGGTGCTGGACTTCAAACCAGGTGTTTGCACTAAAGTCAGGATCTTGAATGAGGACCGTCCTCTGCACATACAGTATATATCCCTATATCCCTATATCCCATGCAAACACCTAGCACTGCATTTAATTCCATAGTGTAGAAGGGCCCGCACACTGGTTTCCCCCAGGGCTAGGACCGAATTCTTGGCCTGGGTCCTGAGAGTTGTTGAGCAGGAGTGAAGGGGAGGGGGGCAACCCACTAACCTGGTCTGACGCTGGATGAAATTGGGCTGCGTAGCATAGAACCCATGTGCAAGGTTTTCCCTTCACAAATGTCTTTGTGCACTTTTTGTTATTTTTCAAAACGTGCTAATATTCACTATTTTTTATTTTGCAAGTTACAATAAAATCTCTCATATTCCACCTTTTGCTTTTTTTTAAGATCTGGTCTGGGTTCTGAGAGATCTTATGCTTGTGGATCGCATAGATTTGTTTGGTTACAGCTTTTATTTTCACACGTTTGACATGATCACGTGGTGTTCAGTTTAGCAGCCACGATTGTGTGTCTGTGTGTTTCACCCGTGTCACCCTGAAGGATTTATCCGCATCCCCCACAGAGGAGTGAGGAGCCACAGCGTACCTGGGGAGCCACTGGGACGTTTTCCAAGTTGGGGGTCCAGCTTTTCAGCTCAGGGTTACCTGCCAATCTTGTTTCTTTCATCTTTGTAACAGCTGCAGAAGGCAGTAATATGTAAAAGAAAGGCTTGTTACAGCAAAATAAGCCTTGTTTACAGACCATGAGAGCGAGCTGGATATGATGCATATAAACACAGTACATTTCATTCAGTGTGGCGAATGATCAATTTACATCTATATACTGTAGGACTCTGCTTAGCCTGTTATCTTCTTTGCCCAAAAGGTGCAATGTTCCAGGCAGGAAAGTATAAAACCTGCATTTCTCCCTATGCAACAGATGTAGCTGACGTTACCACACCCGTTAGCATCGTGTGTTGTGCTATTGAACAAAATGGTTAAGGACATAACACATGTTATTCTGCGCCTTATTTTGCATTAAAGAAACAATCCATGCGACACTTTAAAAAATAATAATATATATTTTAATACATGCAGCCATTGATTATCTTTATTCCAAACTAATGACCTAAGCTGCCGATCGATTCGTTCTCCTGTGATTGAGCCGCAAGGATCCTGCTTCCCAGGGTTCAGTAAATGGCTGCCTTTCAGTTAGTGTAACTCAGCAGCTACAATGTATCCTGATATTACTAGGGTAACATTATCTGTTGTTACAGTTTGCAGCTCAAACTGCTGGGAACATTTGCAGCAAGTGATCACTAACAGGAAAGTGTTGCAAATATCTTGCACTGCTGGGGAGGTGTGCTATATATGGGGGAGGTGTGCTTAGTATATTAAACATTAAAAATGCATTAAGAGTTGAATAATAAAAAAAAGTAGTAATTATTATCTAATACTACAGAACTGATTTATTAAAAAAAACACATGTAGGATATTGCATGGAATGTTCTTTTAAAGGGGATCCACAGGGATCCGCAGGACTCAGGATCCAAAATGTGTGAGCACTGCAAATTATTGGTTGTTTTGCAGCATTGGTCAAAAACATGAAGTAAGGATGGAATGGCAACATTTCCTAGAGCTGATTCTCAGACATTGTAAGGCTGATCATATGTGTGCTATATGTGACTGGGTCTGGGTGTTATCTGAAGGTGATAAGTAGTGTGGTCTGTGAAGAGCTGTAGTTTTGGATTCCTGTAGTGGTGACTAATAGATGTGGCTAGTGTTTGTGGAGAAGTGATGTTGATGAATGTTCATTGCATTGAAGACTTCAAACATATCTCAAATGAAAAGTTGACCAACTTACAGGAGAAAGAAGTGGACTGCCAGTGGAAATTCAAATTTCTAAACCAGAGAAAGAAACACCAGTGAAACAAAGTTCTTCCAATGCTTTAAATATATGCCAGGGAAAGTATTTCCATAGTTAGGACTATATATATTGTAATATATATACACTGTGTACAGTATTTGTCAGGTTAAGACAGAGCTTCTACCTAATGGAGCTGCATAAATATTAAACAGCAGTGGATTAGGATTGGGTTATTAACGCAGTTATCAGGAAATGTAAAATGTATGAAGGCTTGATCACAATAAATTGCGTAAAATAAATATAGGGACTCAGTAAATGGTGAATCCATATTACTGTATAAACCATTATGGATTCATAGACTCAACTGGCCAATCAGCAACGAGAAGAGCAGTAACATTCCGAGAGGAGGAATGCGTCGGTTCACCTGGCTGCAGAGTGTGACTTCTTTTTGCAGCAGTAAGCGATTAGGATGGAAATGGCTGCAATCAGCACCACGAACGCCAGCGAACCGAAGAGGATCCCGAAGAAGGCACCGAGGTTTATAGAGAGGTTTTCACAGCGCTCACCAAAAGGGGTGTAGATGGAGAATTCGGCACACCTAAAAGGAGTACAGCACAATGTCGCAAAATGTGAGGTGGGTGGAGAAGGAGGTGCAGTAATTTGCTCAGGCTGCTAGGCATACACAGTTAAACACCCCGCAGTTGTTACCTGCAGCTCGGTCCAGCCTCTCTGTGCTCACACACAGCATCATTCTGACAGTAGTTTTTCTTACAGGGGGACACACAAGTGAACCCATCACTGTTATACTCCAAATCATATCCAGAAAATCCAGAGCGGTTGCAAGAGAAGTATGTCTCCAACTCACTCGCAGACACTGGGAAAGACAGGAATCTCAAGTGATCAGACCCCGTAACTATAAACTGAAACTAGGGGGCATATTCCCTAAACTTTGATAAGTGCATTAATGCAAGTGCAGGTGAAGTGCAGGTGAATTGCCCTTTTCAAGCGATATTGCACGTGAAGCTGTTCACAAAGGTTCGATAACATGGCAATATCGCACTAAAATGTTTTTTATGGAGCAATAACACTCTGGATATTTTTTGCCAGAACCTGCTATTCACTCAACTCCGATATGCATATTGTACTATAAAAACTCGCCTGTAAGACCTGTGCAGAGTGATGCAGCTCTCTCTGTGTAGGGAGGTGGCCTGTAAGAGCTGGGCAGGGAGAGGTAGTGTCTCTCTGTGTAGGGAGATCGCCTGAAAGAGCTGGGCAGGGAGAGGTAGTGTCTCTCTGTGTAGGGAGATCGCCTGTAAGAGCTGGGCAGGGAGAGGTAGTGTCTCTCTGTGTAGGGAGATCGCCTGTAAGAGCTGGGCAGGGAGAGGTAGTGTCTCTCTGTGTAGGGAGATCGCCTGTAAGAGCTGTGCAGGGAGAGGTAGTGTCTCTCTGTGCAGGGAGATCGCCTGTAAGAGCTGTGCAGAGAGATGCAGCTCTCTCTGTGTAGGGAGATTGCCTGTAAGAGCTGTGCAGGGAGAGGTAGTGTCTCTCTGTGCAGGGAGATCGCCTGTAAGACCTATGCAGGGAGATCACCTGTAAGAGCTGTGCAGGGAGAGGTAGTGTCTCTCTGTGCAGGGAGATCGCCTGTAAGAGCTGTGCAGGGAGAGGTAGTGTCTCTCTGTGTAGGGAGATCGCCTGAAAGAGCTGGGCAGGGAGAGGTAGTGTCTCTCTGTGTAGGGAGATCGCCTGTAAGAGCTGGGCAGGGAGAGGTAGTGTCTCTCTGTGCAGGGAGATCACCTGTAAGAGCTGTGCAGGGAGAGGTAGTGTCTCTCTGTGCAGGGAGATCGCCTGTAAGAGCTGTGCAGGGAGAGGTAGTGTCTCTCTGTGCAGGGAGATCGCCTGTAAGAGCTGTGCAGGGAGAGGTAGTGTCTCTCTGTGCAGGGAGATCGCCTGTAAGAGCTGTGCAGGGAGAGGTAGTGTCTCTCTGTGCAGGGAGATCGCCTGTAAGAGCTGTGCAGGGAGAGGTAGTGTCTCTCTGTGTAGGGAGATCGCCTGTAAGAGCTGTGCAGGGAGAGGTAGTGTCTCTCTGTGCAGGGAGATCGCCTGTAAGAGCTGTGCAGGGAGAGGTAGTGTCTCTCTGTGCAGGGAGATCACCTGTAAGAGCTGTGCAGGGAGAGGTAGTGTCTCTCTGTGCAGGGAGATCACCTGTAAGAGCTGTGCAGGGAGAGGTAGTGTCTCTCTGTGCAGGGAGATCGCCTGTAAGAGCTGTGCAGGGAGAGGTAGTGTCTCTCTGTGCAGGGAGATCGCCTGTAAGAGCTGTGCAGGGAGAGGTAGTGTCTCTCTGTGCAGGGAGATCGCCTGTAAGAGCTGTGCAGGGAGAGGCGGCTTCTGAGACGCATCGCCATGGCAACGTGGCATCAAATCATGCCGTGAGGTCATGTGACGTCATGTTGGGCAACGTGACGTCATGACGTCGCTGGAGCCGAGGTAAGAGGAGGAGGGGGGTGGGGGAGGGGGGGGGGGTACGGAGAGAGGGGAACTGCCGGCATGGGGCGTAGGGAAAAAAGATTGCGCACCCCTGCCCTACAGTACTTAAATGGCAGACTCTTTGGGGTGGAGTCTCCTTAAGATTTATTTTATATGTAATGCACTAGTCCAGGGTTAGCTAACTCCAGTCCTCAAGAACTACCATCAGGTCAGGTGTCCAGGATATCCCAGCTTCAGCACAGGAGGCTCAATCGGTCGAAGCTGAGCCACCGATTGAGCTTCCTATGCTGAAGGAGGGATATCCTGGACACCTGACCTGGCCCCCGTGCATTTCATGGACACCCAGCCTTACAGTTTGCGATGTTGGTGATGTTCTTGTCGAAGACATCGTAGAAGAAGGCGCTGACCCTGGCCTGCCTCCTTCTCCGAGCGGTCAGCCTGGTGTTGAACGCATGGACAATAGCCGCGACCAGATCCTGATTTAGGAAGTCGATGATGGTCCTGTTGTTTCTGTATCTAAACCCGGATGTGACAGAAGCGTGAGCTCTGCCGGCCACATCACTAGGGAGAGATGGGAAGCGGTCAGGATCACGGTAACAAGGTGGGCAATAGATTTATATTAACTGTGGAGTTTAATGACCAGTCACATATTCCTCAGTTTTCACATTTTCTTATACAACTTACCGATAAAAGGTAATCACTTAGAAAGCAAAAATGGGACTACTTTGGTGTGCTTAAAAGCCTTTGATTTTCAGTGACCCCTTAAATCATGTTTCCTTTGCAATTAAACTAGTTAAGTGTTAATGTCACAGCCTTTGAAGTGGGTGAATCTGGTTTGAATCCCGTTCTCAGCTGTTTTTGAGCTTGGGCAGGTCATGCAATCTCCCTGTGACTCAGGCATAAAAATTAGATAGTAAGCTTCACAGGTCAGGTACGTATTGTGCCTGGAAACTTATATGTACAACACTGCGTACACGGACAGCTCGTAATATATGAAAAGCATACATTTGACCTCTGTGACATCACACCCACAGTGTATAACTTTATCCGTGTCAGAGGAGCAGAGCAGCTCAGCTCTTTGCGTGTTCAGCAAGCAGCAGCATAGTAACTGTCTCCCAGGAACACTCACCTAAGCCAGACGCGGCTGTTCTCCTGGGAAGCCACCAAGGTTTGTAGGTATAGTGAAGCCTGCAAAGGAAGCACCACACACCCACATTAACACAGAAATGCTGTGTACGTCGGGGGCACCATGATGTTGTACAATGCACATACTGTACATATACTGTATTGTAACCCCCCAAATTCTGGTACAGTATATATCTCCTAATACTGGGGTTCTCAGCTCCAGTCCTCAAGACTCCTCAACAGGTCAGGTTTTCAGGATATCCTCACTTCAGTCTTTGACTGATTCACTGATTGAGCCACCTGTGCTGAAGCAGGGATATCCTGAAAACCTGACCTGTTGGTGGTCCTTGAGGACTGGAGTTGAGAACCCCTGCCCACATACGCACTTACAGTGGCGTTCACATCCTGCTGGAGGCGGATATATTTCTGGGAAGATGTATTAGTGAGGCTGGAACCATTTTCTCCTTTAATCCAGAGGTTAATTTCCACTACTCTCCGGGGAATTTCTGCAAAAACACAGGAATGGAATACACCATGTATTAACCTGTTCACTGCCAGCAGGACCTTTCAGTGCAAGAAGCATCTAGAACAACAAACAATGCATTCTATTGCAGAACAGAGGGATAAAACATCATCCACATTCATTTGACATGGTCCTTATTCCTATTCATACTGATTACCTGGTAGCAATCTCTGGCTTAATATGATAGGAAGACACATACAAGAAATATCACACAAAGCCTTGTTACAATGTTACACAGGGATTGAAAGGGTCAGATAACGCAACGTTAACAGTTTGTACCAATGCAGAATAGCTGCTCACTCACGTTGTACTTACAAAACAGAGATCCTTAAATACTATTATTCATCCTCAGATCTAATGATCTCTTAAGAAAAGAGAAGGACTCTCCTAATTCCTGTATTTCTGCAGACTATGGGTAACTGTGGTATCATTTTCAAGGTAATAATAAAGTGTCTTGACTGCCTAAGATGTTGGCAGAATATAGTTGTACTGGCATTACTGGCATTACTGGTATTACTGGCATTGCTGGCATTGCTGGCATTACTGGCATTACTGGCATTACTGGTATTGCTGGCATTACTGGCATTGCTGGCATTACTGGCATTGCTGGTATTGCTGGCATTGCTGGCATTGCTGGCATTACTGGCATCGCTGGCATCACTGGCATTGCTGGCATTGCTGGCATTGCTGGCATTGCTGGCATTACTGGCATTACTGGCATTACTGACATTGCTGGCATTACTGGCATTACTGACATTACTGGCATTACTGGCATTGCTGGCATTGCTGGCATTACTGGCATTACTGGCATTGCTGGCATTGCTGGCATTGCTGGCATTACTGGCATTACTGGCATTACTGGCAGTACTGGCAGTGACAGGTTTTGGGTTCTCACGTACCTTTGTAAGGCTCTGGTGTGAAATTATTCCCAGCTAAAATGCACCTGTTATCCATAAACAGTGCTGCGCATTTGCAGGTGGGAGTGCAACTTGTTACATTAATGCTGCAGGTTCCCCCATTGCTACAGAATCCCGTGGGGCAAGGCCCCGCTCCGCAGGAAGAAGCCCCAGGTGTGGTTTGCCGTCCTACTACAAACAGAAAGACACAGCAGTAAGAATATTATTATACTTTACACCCAATCAGTCATACAAGCCCAGAATGGACCACAAAAGGATATATTACTACAGGCAATCCAAAGAACAATGTAGCAGATGAAGAAAACCACCAATACAATTCAGAACAAAACTATGTTAAGTTTATGGCATTATGGGTTTATGTATCAAGAGAAAAACAATCAAATAAAAAATCCCATCTAATGTAATGGGTTAAAGATTATTTCTCCCTAGAACTTTACTACTTTTGTCTTGATTCCCAAACTTCTCAGAATGTACTATTAAATCCTAAATACTCATAGCTAAGAGTTGAAATAATTTTGCTCTGACGCCCTCTCCATTATTATCTGGTACATATAGCTCAATAATACATTTCTGATTTCCAGTTCCCAAATTTAGTCCATTGCAAACAGACGTGCAGAGGGACACAGCGAGCTATGGCGGATTGCTCCATTCACCTTATAAGAAGCCTCCAACACATTGCGGAAATAGAGAACTAACCTGCAGGGTTGTTTGGAAACAAAAGTTCAATGCCTCAGCATATTATACTGGAAATAACATTGCATCTTTCCACAGCGATTTATAATCTCACCTTTAGTTGAAGAGGCTGCAGATACCACAAAGCTTGTTACGTTAACTTTAGTAGTAGGTGCTGATGGAGAAGTCTTTGTGGTGATTTGTGTAGCATTTGTTATGACAATGGCTGTATGGCCCATTGAGCTCTGCGCTGTTGACGTGTTTTCAATGTTAACATGAGTTGTTGGAGATCCAGGTATTGATTGGTTGTTCTTGGAAGATGATGAACTAATATTAGCTATAAGTGTTACTGAAGTTTGATCTGTATGAGTGTCTAGTGAGGTAGTTGGGACATGGCTTGTAGTAGTTGTGTGGATCAAGGTTTCTGATTTTACAGATGTTGTAGGTGTTGGTATCTTTACCGAAGAGGCAGATGTTTCAATAGTAGTTCCTGAAGGAATTGAAACAACAGTAGGTCTCTCCTCTGTTACGTTCTTTAATGTTGATGTTGTTTTGTGTGTACCAGTGGATCCTGTTGACATTTCAGTCCACACGGGTGCTGTAGTTGATGCACTAGGTGATGTGCGTTGGGTTGTTTGGAAATTTTGCGAAGAGGTTAACAATGTTGCTGTGCTTGAGGCCTTCATAGTTGCTTCTGACTTTGAAATTGCGGTAGATACCGGTGATGTTACTGTGGATACAACTGTAGTGGGTTTTGCACTCGATGTAGGAGTAGACATTTCACTTCTTGATACTGGTTTGCCTGAAATAATGGTCTGTTCACTAGTGGATGTATAGTTCTGCCCACTAATTGTAGCATTAGTCACAAGAGCTTCAATCGTCGAGGTAAAAGTTGAGTGTGAGGTCAACGGGATAGTGCTTACTGTGTTTAACACTGGGTAGGATTTTACAGTGGAAGTGGATTCTGTTGATATTGCTGGAAGTCCAAATGTAATGTTGGAAGCTGCTGAAGAGCCTGATAGAAAGGTAGATGTTCGAACTGTGGCAGAGTGTGTTTGCGAAGGAGACAATAGTGTTGAATAGTTATTTGTTTCTGGTGTGAAGTGTGTGAGTGGACTGTTTTCTGTAGTGGATTCCAACTTTGTTGCACTTGCTGCTTTTGTCATTGGCTCTAAATTTGTAGTTATTCTGAAGACTGGAGATATTTTTGGAGATAAAGATGCTGTTGTGGGATCTACTGTTGTGTTTGTCACAACAAGAGTGGTCATTTGACTTGTTGTATTATTTGCAGTTGAAGTATTCTGTGGAGCAGTTGAAGAATATGTGGCGGTATTGGTGATATTCTCCGTGGCTGGGAGTTGACTTGACAACGTGGATGCATTTGCAGTTGAATTAATTGCATATGTTGAAGATACATATGTGGACATTTTACTGGATATAGAAGATGAAGTGATTGTAGTAGGTGTTCCAGATGTCGATAAGTGGTTTGTTTGTAAGTCCGGTGATGTGGTTGGAGATGTTGATGTGCCTGCTGCATCCACTGTGGTCACCGATGTAGTATTTGTCTTAGTAACCAGAGGTGTTGCTGAAGATGTGGAGGTTGTAAAGTTATCTAATGCTGTGCTTGCTACAACAGTGGACATTTGATCCACGGGAATATTTTTACTGGAAATAGTGGTCTTTTGAGCAGGGGATGAATAGGAATTCCCTTGGGAAGTTGCAGTATCAGTTAAAGAAACCTCCGTGGCTGGGGTAGGCATGTATGAGGTTTGCATGGGTGAAGAAGTCATTGACAGTGGACCTGTGCTTGTGGATTCTGGATAGGATTGCACAGTTGAAGCAGATTCTGTTAATGTTACTGGAAATACAGATGCTGTATGAGTTGCCATTAGAGCTGTTGATGTTTGTCCTAATGCGCTTTTTAAAGTACTGGCAGAGTTTGCTTGAGAAGTAGGAAATCTCGCCCTCGTCGTTGATCCCGGGGTTGTAGTTGAATATAAAATATCTGGAAGAAAAAAAAACTATTTTATTATTTGTTTTTAGTATGTTTCAAGCCATCATGTTGTAATTTTTACCTGTGACATTTTCTATATCTGTAGCATGGATTTCTAAATCTTCGGCACATTACAATGGTTTTTAATGGTGCATTCTGGGTAGCCAGCTAGAGAATAACCACTTGTAAAGAATGTAACAGTTGAATTGGCTTCGCTGAACATGCTAACAGCACAGATCTGGCAGCTTTCTTATTTGAAAAGTTGATTACAAGTAGAATTTCTTAGGGGCCTCTGAATGAGGTGTATCTTCCTTACCTGTACAGTTGGGTCCATTAAATCCTAAAAGGCATTCACAATAATATGATCCATTAGTATTAATGCAGACAGAGGTGTTTGAACACAAGTTGGTTGAAGGGGTAAGACATTCATTGATATCTAAAAAAAAAAGAAAGAACGTGGCATGAAAATCTGCACCTTTCTTACCAGTGTCCCACACGCATTATTTTGTATCCATAAGTTTGATGTTAAAATGTTTATATAGCCCCTTTCCATAAGTTATTATATAATGCACTTGATACACTGCGAGACAAATAACTGAATAAGTGAAAACCAAGCGTAAGAGATTTACTGACCGGTGCAGAGTAGGTAGGGGTTTCCATTGTAGCCATCTGCACATGTACAAGAATAGTTTCCTGGTATGTTGGTACAGGTGGCATTCTCCACACAGGATGTGGGGTTCATACATTCATTAATATCTAAAGTAAATAAAAATGCAGACAACAAAGGTTCAGTATAAAGTGCACTGGAAGAACTAAACTGCCCCAGAAACTGCACGCTCGACTTTCTGAGGACCTATTGTATGTACTAATCTGTTACTGGAAATGTAACAAGGTATTCCTGAAACTCTATCTTTTCTAAAAGCTAGTCCATTTGAATAAGTAAAAAGAGGAAGATGTCAGAGAGTAAACAAGGAGAACTGACATCAGAGGATTGAAGATAAGGAGAAAAATATATATTGTCAGAACAGTGGATTAGAGTCAAAAGTGCAGCTCTAATATACAGAACAGCAGCAGCTGTGACCCACAGAACCCAGAGAACCTCCCCTAACGTTCTGGAGCTGCTTATAGACCATGGTCTATTAAAATGGAATCTCACTGGAGTCATATTGTTACTGTATACTCGTCATTGTCACTATGTCCTAAGGACCTAATGCTGTCCCCCAGGTAAGGGGAGCGCTCATTGGTCAGGTGATGAGATATGAAAAAGAGAATAAAAATAATGGTGTGGCCAATAAAAAATGTGTATCTATCTAAAAATTGGTGTATTGGTCGCACTCACAGGTTGCTTCTAGAAAAAATGGTGTATCAGAGATCCTCCTCTCTCTGATGGGAGCAGTAGGATAAGTTCTCTGTAGTATATGTCTGTAGAACCACTTCCAATCCAAGGTTTTTCCTCATAAATGACAGAAAGAATTCGCAATGGTATGGTAGACAAAAAATATATATTGCACACATAACAGATATAGCTGCTTCACTCACATTTTAACATAAGCAAAGTTCATGGGAGAGAACCGCTGATTGCTGCAAAATCTGCCGGTCTGCCTGCTAACTCCTCTGCATCCGGATCCGCGTATGTCACCTCCTGTGACGGCTCAAGTCAGGGCGGAAGTAGCCTCTCTGCTTACTCAGCTGCCAGTTTGTGGTCTCTGGTCCTCCCAGGAACAAATTAGGAACTACTGATTCAACGCGTTTCGCTAGGCTTCGTCAGGAATCATCCGGAGACCGCAAACTGGCAGCCTAGTAAGCAGAGAGGCTACTTCCACCCTGATTTGAGCCGTCACAGGAGGTGACATACGCGGATGCGGATGCAGAGGAGGTAGCAGGCAGACCGGCAGATTTTGGAGCAATCAGCGGTTCTCTCCCATGAACTTTGCTTATGTTAAAATGTGAGTGAAGCAGCTATATCTGTTATGTGTGCAATATATATTTTTTGTCTACCATACCACCCCATTGCGAATTCTTTCTGTCTCTTGGGAGGAAAAACCTTGGATTGGAAGTGGTTCTACAGACATATCCTACAGAGGACTTATCCTACTGCTCCCACCAGAGAGAGGAGGATCTCTGATACACCATTTTCTAGAAGCAACCTGTGAGTGCGACCAATACACCAATTTTTAGATAGATACACATTTTTATTGGCCACACCATTATTTTTATTCTCTATTTCATATCTCGTCACCTGACCAACGAGCGCTCCCCTTACCTGGGAGACAACATACAACTTTTGGGATCAGAGAACGATCCATCACAAGGGTCCACAGCAGCCATACATATTTTTCACCTTACTTAGTATCACTAAAGTTGTTTATTCACATTTTTTTGGTGAAGGTTATATTTAAATGGTAAGATTTGAGGTGTTATTGTATCACGGTACCTTGGAACATCACAGGCCTTTGGGTAACTACACTTGTACTTTATTTATTTCTTTACACCACACAGTTTATGAATACCCTTTAGATATAGAAGTGCCCGGTTCCATCTTCTTTGTCTCTAAGGACCTAATGTAACATTCATTGCTAGTGCTGCTCAGATCAGTTACCTTCACAACTAGAGGCATTGTGTTGGTTCGGCTGGAAACCTGCATTACAGGAGCAGTTGTAACCTGCCAGTGTGTTGATGCAGATCTGATCACAGTCTGCTGTGTTTCCATAGCATTCATCAATATCTGCCAGGGGAGAACAGTACATATTCCTTAATCATCGGCACGTAATAAAACAACATTCTACAAATGGGAGCAACTTCTTGGCATTCCCAATAAAATAATCATTGCGATTCTCAGTTTGTTACTCACCGGAACACTTGATGCCCTCACCCCGTAGCCCTTTTGGGCATGGCCCACACTGGTACCCCTCTACGGGAGCAGCGTTATCTACACAGGTGGAAGTGTTGAAACAACTGTTCTGCCAACAAGCATTAAAATCGTCAGTGCAGAATTCTCCCGCCCACGCTGCCGGACAGGTACACGCCGCAGTCTGAAACATACAAAGGAACCCGCGGGTCAAACACAGCAAGACACTGAGCATGGGAGAAAGCAACGCACACAGCGTGTATCATACAGTTATATATACTGTATACATATCTCACCCACATTGCGGTCCTCTTACCATAAACCTGGAGCTGTTCCTCTCACCCTTTAGATTGGCGTTATCGGAGTGACAGGCGCCGTTGTTACTGCAGTTACACAGTATCAGGGTCAGCGCCAGCTCCTGCGTCGCTCGGGAATTGTTGGCTCTGAGAACTGCAAACACGGGGGCCGTGGACGTGGGCAGCCAGCTCAGGGTCCCGTTTCCTGTAACAGGAGGGCAATCAGACATGTTCCTGTACACAGGAGGGCAATCAGACATGTTCCTGTACACAGGAGGGCAATCAGACATGTTCCTGTACACAGGAGGGCAATCAGACATGTTCCTGTACACAGGAGGGCAATCAGACATGTTACTGTACACAGGAGGGCAATCAGACATGTTCCTGTACACAGGAGGGCAATCAGACATGTTACTGTACACAGGAGGGCAATCAGACATGTTCCTGTACACAGGAGGGCAATCAGACATGTTCCTGTATGCATGAGGGCAATCAGACATGTTCCTGTACACAGGAGGGCAATCAGACATGTTCCTGTACACAGGAGGGCAATCAGACATGTTCCTGTACACAGGAGGGCAATCAGACATGTTCCTGTACACAGGAGGGCAATCAGACATGTTCCTGTACACAGGAGGGCAATCAGACATGTTACTGTACACAGGAGGGCAATCAGACATGTTCCTGTACACAGGAGGGCAATCAGACATGTTCCTGTACACAGGAGGGCAATCAGACATGTTACTGTACACAGGAGGGCAATCAGACATGTTCCTGTACACAGGAGGGCAATCAGACATGTTCCTGTACACAGGAGGGCAATCAGACATGTTCCTGTACACAGGAGGGCAATCAGACATGTTCCTGTACACAGGAGGGCAATCAGACATGTTCCTGTACACAGGAGGGCAATCAGACATGTTCCTGTACACAGGAGGGCAATCAGACATGTTACTGTACACAGGAGGGCAATCAGACATGTTCCTGTACGCAGGAGGGCAATCAGACATGTTCCTGTAACAGGAGGGCAATCAGACATGTTCCTGTACGCAGGAGGGCAATCAGACATGTTCCTGTAACAGGAGGGCAATCAGACATGTTCCTGTACGCAGGAGGGCAATCAGACATGTTCCTGTACGCAGGAGGGCAATCAGACATGTTCCTGTAACAGGAGGGCAATCAGACATGTTCCTGTACACAGGAGGGCAATCAGACATGTTCCTGTACACAGGAGGGCAATCAGACATGTTCCTGTACACAGGAGGGCAATCAGACATGTTCCTGTACACAGGAGGGCAATCAGACATGTTCCTGTACACAGGAGGGCAATCAGACATGTTCCTGTACACAGGAGGGCAATCAGACATGTTCCTGTACACAGGAGGGCAATCAGACATGTTCCTGTACACAGGAGGGCAATCAGACATGTTCCTGTACACAGGAGGGCAATCAGACATTTTCCTGTACACAGGAGGGCAATCAGACATGTTCCTGTACACAGGAGGGCAATCAGACATGTTCCTGTACACAGGAGGATAATCAGACATGTTCCTGTACGCAGGAGGGCAATCAGACATGTTCCTGTACACAGGAGGATAATCAGACATGTTCCTGTACGCAGGAGGGCAATCAGACATGTTCCTGTACACAGGAGGATAATCAGACATGTTCCTGTACACAGGAGGACAATCAGACATGTTCCTGTACACAAGAGGACAATCAGACATGTTCCTGTACACAAGAGGACAATCAGACATGTTCCTGTACACAGGAGAACAATCAGACATGTTCCTGTACACAGGAGGGCAATCAGACATGTTCCTGTACACGGGAGGACAATCAAACATGTTCCTGTACACAAGAGGGCAATCAAACATGTTCCTGTACACAGGAGGGCAATCAGACATGTTCCTGTACACAGGAGGGCAATCAGACATGTTCCTGTACACAGGGCAGGAGAAGCGACTCAGAGATCACACTGACCCAGTCACCACCCGTCATTTGTAAATCACTTTATCTGATTGGGATTAAGGTTCTGCTCTAGCGAGGGGAAAGTGAGGATTGTGCGTGTTTTTGGTGCCAAAATATCGACTTGCACAAAGCAAGACTAGAAAGTGTCCTGCCAGGCTGATGTGATCAATGTAACCGCAATCATATGACTCTGGATCCCTCCTCCAGCTGTCATGAACTTAAGTGAAAATGATCTTCTCATTCATGTATAGACCCTTAGCGTCTGCATCTGCGTCTGCGTCTGCCTCTGCGTCTGCCTGTGCGGCTGCCTCTGCGTCTGCCTCTGCGTCTGCGTCTGCCTCTGCCTCTGCGTCTGCGTGCTCAGCAATTACACATTCAGTTTCATGTCAGAAAATTGCCAAGAACAGCACGAGGGCCGCGCAAGAGTTCTACTGTTTGGGAAACAGTATCATGGCACTGAATGGGTTTAAGTACGCCATCCAAGACACGCTACTTTAAATACACATTGTCTGTTTGCTTTATTCACAGATTCCTCCCTCATTAGTACCCCACACATATCTGTTACTATCATGTCGGTTTTGCAAAGATAATAAACGTTTCCTACATGTGATTCATACTGTAGTTCTTCCTCCTACAAGGAAAGCAAGAAGGGGCAAAGAATAATGGAAACAAGAAACAAACCGATCCGTTTTAAGAACATCATTACAGTATTCTAATAGTTCTGTGTGTTTACCTGTTAATTCTAAATCAGTGGATGTTGTTTCCAGGGTGAACCAAGCAGAGTCATCAGAGGACCTGTAATCCACCAGAACCTGGACCATCAGAGATGCCCTGATCATGGAAGGGCCAGAGATATTGGGGGGGAAATTTTCTAAAATAACCAAGAAAGCAGAAATTAAGAAAGTGTTTAGAGACAAAATGAAATGAATGTGGTGACAATGGGATTAGGAGGGGGCACGTACTGTAATTGGCCCACAGACCAAAGCCCCAGTCTACTGAGGGTGATTACTGGAGGTTACAGGAGTGATGGCAGAGATATGCATTGCTCACTATTCCTATATATAACCTTGCTCACATAATGTAACTTTGTAACCATGTATCTGTCATCAGAACTCTGTGCCAAGGACAATGGTGAAAACGAGCGGTAACTCTCAATGTATTACTTCCACGTAATACATTGTATATATAAAATAAATACAAATTACCGATTTATGCTACAGAGCCCGAGCTGTTCTTTTTTGGTTATAGATATATTTATATCTTATTAACCATAAAACGTATAAACCCATTAAACAATGTAGGAGTGACAACAGGAGTCTCTCCCCCTGCAGTAGAAATGGGTACATTTTTGGAGTGTACCTGGATCTGACGCGTTTCAGCCCGTGGGGCCTTTGCCTTTTTGGAGTGGACTTGGATCTGCCGCGGGTCAGCCGGTTCCTTTGGTCTGCGAATTTACGTGGATTAATCTCAAAAAGGGCAATTTGCCTTTTCTGGATTATTTTTTCTATCATTGACAATCCAATCCACGGATTCTGTAATACGCTGGTGGATTTTAAGAAATCAATCTGTGGATTGGATTGGTAAAATCCACCAGCGGATTGCGGAATTCGTGGATTGGATTGGTAAAATCCACCAGCGGATTGCGGAATTCGTGGATTAGTAAAATCCACCGGCGGATCGTATCCAATGGCGTTTTTTGATTAATCCGCACGGATTGAAACTGGAAGAATCCGTCTGGATTTCACACCGCGGAACCGATTTGGAATGGAAAACTCTGGAAATTCCGCGAAGCAGATCCTGCCAGTGTCGCCCGCCTCTGCCCCGCAGTGCAGCACATGAGAAGGAGTTAGTGCGCTATGACGCTTGGACTTTGTACACAACGCTTACTCATCACGTCTCTCTGGTCAGTAAATATGGTGTCACTGTTGAGTGTGGCAGATCCCAACTCAAAGTCCCGAGTGCTCAGGATATCGAAGATGCAATCTGTATTCCCTTTACAGGTGTCATTAGCTTTCTGAAGTGTTTCTGGGTCACTGGTTGAAATCAGATCATCATAAAACATTGGCACAAAGCTGTTGTTGTTGTAGGTGTCCCAGGACTCTCCGGCAGTGGTGTTGTATACAAAGATGCTGCTCTCGGAGGTAGTTTTCCCTAAGACAAAGAGAAGACTCAGTACATCCACAGTACACGTATCTGGTACAAGTTAAGCTGTTTGCCAGTTTCAGCACATTACCTAATTATAAAGACAATCTTTACTAAACCTAACTGATTACTGACTTTACTTAGCAAAAATAAGAACTCGATCATCCTAGCCTGCAGCTAACGAAGGGACATGGCCCCCTGCCTGCTCCTGGATGTTACCCAATAAGAGTATTACAAAGGGTAATAAAGGTGCACTGATCAGCACTCCGTGGGAATGGAGTAAAGATAGGCGATAACTGAATATGGTTACGTACGCAGAGAGCAGGGCAGCCCGACACCCCCGCTAACAATGACAAAGTGCTGGTGTTCTTGTAATGTTGGATGCAGCATTGAGGCTGTTTTGTCTTTCGGTGTATACAGTACAGTAGATTCCTACCCAGGAGCACTCCTATTGATAAAAATTATATGTTTGTATGTATGTATGTATATATATCTATATACATATATATATATAGATAGATAGATAGATATATAGATAGATATGTAGATATATATATATATATATATATATATATATATATATATATATATATATATACTGTATATATATATATATAGGACACACAATTGAAAAGGACAAAGACAATCCCCTCAGTAGCACTCTAAATTACACCTAAACTAATCTATAAGATAAAGATTGTTAAGAAGAAACAGATGCTCCGCCAATTCTGAAAAAATGAACAAGATTTTATTAATTTAACAACAAGACACACTAACTTAAAAACATGAAAATACTAAAGACAGCCTATAAAAATATATATGTAACAAAAATATAAAGAGAGGACTACTAATCAAATACTATCAGTATTACAAAAAGAAAAAAAACTAAAGTGTGTCTAAATAAGATTTAAATAGTGACAACAAAGTAGTTTAGTCTAACATAATAGGCAATACAAAATATATTCCCACTGACATATGCATGAAAAAATGATAAATCATTGCGTTGGAAAAAGTATATAGTCAATGACCCAGTATATAGCCAGGAAAAGAAATTGATATGTATACCAAAAACAAAGGGGAAAAAAAAAAAAGGAGATAAAGCACACAGGGAAAAATTAATATAACAATAATAATAGTTATACCCTGAACAGCATTTCCCCAAAATGAAATCAATGAGAACTGATGCAGCAAATAATGAAAAGTATATCTAATAAAGACATGTTAGCAAACAGAGTTATACATATTGAAAACACCACAATGCACAGTACTGAATGGGCAGGTAATGCCCAAACAGTAAGGAGGGTAATACTCAGCTGCAGCTAGATTGTGTAGAGTTTGTGTCCATATCGAATGAACAGGATGTGTTTCCAAAGTCTGCTTATATCAGGAACAAAAAATAAAGTCCAAAATGCTGCATCAGATCCATCATAAGTCCCTCAAAATAAAAGATTACATAAAGGCTGTAGTAAAGTAAACACTCTACGCGTTTCACCCGTCGGTGGGCTTCTTCCCACCTTAATTAGCAGGTCCAAATATATAGCTGTAATGACCAGTCTATTGAGAGACTTCTTCCTCCAGTAGAGAGGTAAAGAGAACATGCGGGCAGGGTGGGACCAGCAGTAAAGGGTTAACCTTGACGTGGTTGCAGACTTACAATATTTTGCCAAAGGATTTACTAATGACCCTGACTTGTGAGAAGAATAACATAGTATTTAACTTAATAATTAGTTCTGTTGGATGTAGCATTGGGGATTTTATGTCTTTTGCTGTATACATTAGGCCAGGGGTGCGCAAACTGCGGGGCGCGGGATTTTTATGGGGGGGGGGCGCGGCCGGTTGCAGAGGCCCCGCGCTCTTCCCCAAGGCATCGAAATGAAATGCTGGGGGATCGCGTGAGGCCTCTGCAGCTGAACTTACCGAGGTTCAGATGACTGGTGTGACGCGTCACTATGGCAACGCGGCGTGAAATGACCGCAGGGTCATGTGACTTCACGTCACATGACCCTGTGGCATCATTTGACGCTGACCTAAGAGGTAAGAGGGGCGTGAGGAGTGAATGGAGTCGGCAGGGGGGCGCAGCTTCAAAAGTTTGCGCACCCTTGCATTAGGTCACTACCCAGTACAGCAGCACTATATTGATACAAATATAGTTTGAGCTTGCAGGGACTGTGTGTGTTTATTCTTGTGCTCTCTAGCACTGAAAGGAAACAATATTCACATATTGAATGTTGAGTACACACATTGCCATACAGGGCAAAACACTATAATGACAAATGTGGGCAAGTACACGTTATTGTAGTGTAGTAGGATATGTGTCCAGCAAGGTAGAAAAGGTGTAGACTTGAATGTTTTTGCTGTTGGTGTCCAATGCTTGGTATCTAAAATTCAGGTAGTGTAGGCATCTCATAGTCAGCAAGATGGCCATCCAGTGTATAGTACGTGGAAGTCCAAAACACAACGTTTCCGGCCTTAACACAACCCTTTCTCTTGCCTCCTGTGGTCTCAGTTGAGGCTCTTCTATGGCACTGTGTGTACTTTGTATTCAAGCAAAACACCACTTTCTTTTTTTAAAACATTTAATGTGTGCATATATTTTCATTTTAGTGCTGAAGAATACCTATATAATCCCAATAAGGCATGAAAGAGCGCCTCAGTGAGTAAAGGCATAGCGAGTGAGGGCTCGGCGAGTGAGGGCTCGGCGAGTGAAGGCTCGGCGAGTGAGGGCTCGGCGAGTGAGGGCTCGGCGAGTGAGGGCTCGGCGAGTGAGGGCTCGGCGAGTGAGGGCTCGGCAAGTGAAGGCTCAGCGAGTGAGGGCTCGGCGAGTGAAGGCTCAGCGAGAGAATGCATGGCGAGTGAGGGCTCGGCGAGTGAGGGCTCGGCGAGTGAAGGCTCGGCGAGTGAGGGCTCAGCGAGTAAGGGCTCGGCGAGTGAAGGCTCGGCGAGTGAGGGCTTGGCGAGTGAGGGCTCGTCGAGTGAGGGCTCATCGAGTGAGGGCTCGGCGAGTGAGGGCTCGGCGAGTGAGGGCTCAGCGAGTGAAGGCTCGGCGAGTGAGGGCTCGGCGAGTGAGGGCTCGGCGAGTGAAGGCTCGGCGAGTGAGGGCTCGGCGAGTGAGGGCTCGGCAAGTGAAGGCTCGGCGAGTGATGGCTCAGCGAGTGAAGGCTCGGCGAGTAAAATCTCAGGGAGTAAAGGTCCAGCGTTTGTAGCAGGGGAGACAGTGTGGGCTCCATGTGATCTTGGGCGTCACTTTATCTCCCTGTGCCTCCGACACCAAAAACATTGATTGTAAGCTCATCTGGTCAGGGACTGTGCCTGTAACTTCCCTATGTACAATGCTGCTTACCGCGCACTGTACTATTATTGAGACGCGCTGTTTCTTGGGTTCCCCTTCCCATGTGGCTCTGGCAGTGAGCAATAAATAAGAGGGAATGGTGACGGCTTTCTTACATGTAATGCCGAAGGTGAAGATCTGGGCGTCTGTTAGCTTTGTACTCTCATTGTATGGTATTGTGTGTCCATCAGCGGACAGAAGGTCATCGTTTGGATTTCCATTGTACACCCCTTTACCAGAAGAAAAAACAACATATTTACACCCTCAGGAAGGAGGACAAGAGCAGGTCGTGTCATTAGAATCCAGACAAATGAACCATGAAATCTGCATTACTTACAGTAGCTAAATCTCTTCTCCCATGTGCTCCGGTTCCTCGGGAATATGTGACAAAATCAGCAGTTACATGAATATCTGCTATTTACCATTATATCCTTCCCAGCTTAACAATTAGAAACCATTATAGCAGCGGTGCTGAACTCCAGTCCTCAGCCCCCCCACCCCCCAAACTGCCAGGTGTTCTGGATATCCCAGCTTCAGCACAGGTGGCTCAATCAGAGCCAGTCGAAGAAGTAGGGACTGAGCCACCTGTGCTGAAGCTCGGATATGTGGTATATGTGGTGCTCAGAATCAGACCGGTAACTTCTGTAACATAATTGTAATTGAGACCATAAGCTTGGTGGTCTGACGACGACGGAGTGCCCCTCAATAAGGCAATAATGCGTAATAGCTGTAGGGAAGTGACAAGTGGAGTCAGTTGGGACAGCCACTGTGATGTACACAATAATCACCCTAACAGTATATAATTGAAGGAACTATGTCCATTGAATAGCAGGGTTTAAATAAGGCACATTGGCACTTTACCTGCTCATCCGGGGGGGGCACTCTCAGGATCAGTAGCGTGCAGTCCATCAGATAAGAAGTCCAGAAGGATAGTTGATAAAGTACTATTGTACGAAACGCGTAGGTGCGTTCTATCTGTTCTATTTTTGTTCCCTGTATGTGTTTGCTTGCTTAATACACTTTTTGTTACTATTGCGGAGTGGCCTGGCTTTGTTTTCCCTGCTTCACATTGCAGGGCGTCTGCAGCTGTGCTCTATCTACACCAACTATCCTTCTGAAGCTCGGATATTCTGAAAAAATGACCCGTTCTGTGGGATTGAGGACTGGAATTGAGCATCCCCGCCTAATAAAGACAAAACCCACGTTATGAACTAATCAGCAAAAATCAACAAGTTCATTTCTGGACAGATACAAAAATATATTTTGTAACAAGATACAACAATTCTTATTTTAATAAAATGGCAAACCACTGGTTCTCTGCTATTGATAATTATTCCCTGACATTATCTGCGCAATGTTTTTTTAAGGAACATATCATGGGCTCTTCCATTAGAGAGTTTAATTGTGAGAACTTCTTCACCCTGGGCACATGTCCACGTGATAGTGGGTGACTTGCTCTTGAGCCAGGGTGGCCAACTCCAGCCCTCAAGGGCCACCAACAGGTCAGGTTTTCAGGATATTCCTGCTTCAGCACAGGTGGCTCAGTCATAATGACTGAGCCACTGATTGAGCCACTTGTGCTGAAGCAGGGCTATCCTGAAAACCTGACCTGTTGGTGGTCCTTGAGAACTGGAGTTTCCCCCCCTGCCCTAAAATCATCTATCAGAATGTTATGAACTTGTGAGTAGAGCTTCACTTTGTACCTCTGTCCTAGAGGAGACCTGCACTTTGTACCTCTGTCCTAGAGGAGATGTGCACTTTGAAGAAACTGTTTGTCTGTGTTGTGTTGACGGCACACACAGGATTCTCCTTGCCTGAAACAGTTTCCCCACACTTTGGAACCGTACTTACCCAGAAGACCTTCCGTCCTGTTCTGGTATGTAGGTTGTAATGTCACCACAAAACTTAATGTACCAAGTTTCACAGACACTGAGAGAGAGACCCCATTGGAAAATGAAGCTTTTGTTTCTCCTTCTACCGTTCTTTCAAGTGCCACGTGGTCAATGTAAATGATATTTTCTTTAGAAAATACAAAAAAACAGGATATTATCAGTAGGCTTTAAATGATGTAGACATAATAGCTGAATTCAATAGGATGAAATATTTAGGGTGCAGTTAATCCTGCCGGTGTGGGTATACAGAAAAGCAAACACAGAGCCCTTAATCCTTGTGAGACACATTCTCCTGTTATTGCAGAATACTGGCTGCTTTTACTTCTGTTCTACGTTAGGTCTGAAAATTCAGTCAACCCCTCATGTTTTTTAACCGTAGGATTACCCTGCAACACATTGTCTCATTATTACATACAGTAAAAAGTCATTCAGATTTCAAACGTCTACCTGTGAGAGGAATAATGGAACCATTGAATGTTACTAGGGTCTCGTTGTCACTGAGCAAATTCCACTGCACCTGAAACATAAAAACAGAGTACATTTGAGTGTCAAAATGCTTTATTGTTACCTAGAAAAGCAGCAGAGTCTTCAACTGCTACGTAGAACAAGAATTGAACCCAACAATGAGGCCAACAAAGTAATGAGACCAACCCAACAATGAGGCCAACCCAGCAATGAGACCAACCTAGCAATGAAGCCAACTCAGCAATGAGACCAACCTAGCAATGAAGCCAACCCAGCAATGAGACCAACCTAGCAATGAAGCCAACCCAGCTATGAGACCAACCTAGCAATAAAGCCAACCCAGCAATGAGACCAACCTAGCAATGAAGCCAACACAGCAATGAGACCAACCCGACAATGAGGCCAACTCAGCAATGAGACCAACCTAGCAAAGAAGCCAAGCCAGCAATAAAGCCAACACAGAAATGAGACCAATCTAGCAATGATACTGACCCAACAATGAGGCCAATCCAGCAATGAGACCAACCCAGCAATGAAACAAACCCAGCAATGAAGCCAACCCAACAATGATACTGAGCCAGCAATGAGACCAACCCAGCAATGAAACAAACCCAGCAAAGAAGCTAACCCAGCAATGAAGCCAACCCAGAAATGAGACCAACCTACTGTAGCAATGAAGTCAACTCAGCAATGAGACCAACCCAGCAATGAATCCAACCCAACAAGTAGACCAACCCAGCAATGAGACCAGCTCAACAACAAGACCAACTCAGCAATGACACCAACCCAGCAATGAGACCAACCTAGCAATGAGACCAACATAGCAATGAGACCAACCCAGCAATGAAGCCAACCCAGCAATGAAGCCAAACCAGCAATGAGGTCAACCCAGCTATGAGGCCAACCCAGCAATGACACCAACTCAGAATTCCACCCATTCATTTGCACTGTACCTGAGCACCAGTGGAAGTAGATGCTGCCAGCCCCACAAAGTTAGTAGCATTGCTGGTTCCATTCCCAGCTTTTGCCGTGCGGCCCTGGAGTCTGAAGACCTCTGTATTATTCTCATCCTTGACATTGGCCAAGATAAACTCTCCCAGACCATTAAAGGTGTATTTCAAACCATCCAGTGTGTTAATATGAGGGTCTCCAAAGAGAAATCCTGGTGAAAGAGAAATGCAAATCCATATGAGCCTCAGAAGAACTCAATTTGTTATAGCCCATATCTCTCCATGACACAGTGATTAGTAATGCAATGGTAGCATTTGTCTCCAAGTGTACCAGTGGGAAGGGTTGTAAACGTATACACTACATGCAATGCCAAAACAATACCCAAATGGAACAAATCTTGAGGCAGTAGTGGATCTCTGCACACTAATGATGCCTATTAAACTTATAATGGTCAATGGTTTTTGGAAAGGAGTGGCCTGGTGGTAATGTACTATCTTTCTAATGGGAGAACCTTATTGTGTCCACACACTTTACCTTACCTCCTTGTGCTTTGTTTTTAATTAGCTCAGGTGCTGTCATTTATCTTCTTACCTATTCGAGGTGGGACATATTGTTCACAGTGATCTAAGGGTCTCTTCTGCCTATACAGGCTACATAGATAACTGGATCCAGAATCTTTACAGCAAACATTATAGGGATCAACCTCTCCATCTGCAAAATGAGTAAGGACATAGAGGCTGTGAATTAGGATCCTGAGAGCTACAGTGAAATTGTGAATATTTGATGTCCATAACAGAAGTGATATAATTGGCCATGCAGTAATTACAGAATTGAACCCTTGAAGAAATTGTATTATTATTATTATTATTATTATTATACCCATCTAAACATTCTTCATTAATTAAAGGAACCATCTTACCTACAAGATTTATTTTTACAGTATTTGGATCGGGGGCTCCTTTGGAGCTTAAGCTTCAGGGGGCTCCTCGGTTCCCGACATACCTACACGTTTCTTCTCCTCTTTCGAGAATCCAATATGACCGATGAATTTTGCGGGCCAATAGGAAGATGCAATGCCATTGTTTGCAGCTTCTTATTGGACGCCCATTTAAATGCCCTGAAGAAACAATGGACTAAACCGGTAATTATTGCCGGAACCAGGGGCCACCTGAGCAAAAATAACATGGTTTAATTGTACTAAAAAGGTGTTATCTGCAAAGATTGCTGCTTTAAAGCAACATGGACATTTCATATGCTGAATTACAAATACTTAATACTAAGGGTATCCGCACACTTCCAAACTCAAATTTTTAGAGGTCAAAGAGATAGGGGAGCAGGATACTTTTCCCTCTGCAGTTTTGATCTTTATTCTGTACATGCTACAACACAGTATGTCCATTGTGGTACAAATCCTTTTAGTTCAGTTTGTCTATACATACAGTACAGTAGCAGTAACTGACAGTGGAATTTCTAGTCCTGATGAAATTCCATACAGTACAGTACCTTTGTATTGTCTTCTTTGGGGTGTGAGGACATTGTTCCAGTAGTAGTTCATGTAGGTCTGTGGGTTTGAGCGGTAGCTCCAGAAGTCAAAGTATGTCCATGGAGTGGGGAGGTATCTCTCCTTCTCACCATAGATCAGGGCCCCACTCCAGCTGTAGTAACACCTTGTGCCCGCACCGCTCCGGGAGGGGAACACACTCTGCACTGACAGGTATTGATCTACAAGATATTAGCAATGGGATAAAATCTAGGCTGGCACTGTTCCAACTCAAGAATGTGGAGTGACACCCATTGGTACTTGAATGTTTAGCCTTTATTGGACTAACATTACAATGAATTCCAGATGTTGGGGGTGACGTTGGGTTTAGTTCTTGGATAGATGCTTTGATTCTAGCCTCAGTCACAATGAGTGTGAATGTGAAAAGATGACTTTACTCCCTTGAGCCTTAGGTCGTGCGTATAGTGCCCGCGATGGGCAATGGCGACGCCGCCCCAAAACAAATACATTGCCGCTGCTGCGTGCGCTTATAGTAAGTGTGTTGGCGGCAATGCGACGGAGCGACGTCGCAGACTTTGGAAGACGGAAATATTTGATTTTTCAAGGCCTGTCGCCTAAAGTGACAGCCCCTGAACAAATCAAATTCCCGGAAGTCTGCGCCGCCGCCGCAAAGTGGAATATAACTTTCGCTAGCGCAATGGGTGACATCACCTGTCCCATCGTGTTGCCGGTCACGGGCAATATACTCGCGGCCTTAGGCTGAGGCGTCGGTGTCGGCGCTGCACGCACACCTGCCAGGCTGGCGTCGGGTGGAGCTGTGATTTCCGGTCTGCGGTAAGCGGTAGGGGGAAAGATGGGGGGCATGGCGGGGGGCGTGGTGGGGGGTCGCGACCCTGACATCACCCGGCAGGTTCGCCCTCATTGGCTGAACCACCAAGGGGCGTGGCCAGGGCTCCGTCGCAAGTCCTGAACACAGTTTTCCTGTCTTCAGACAAATCTGTTCGAGCAACGCGGTAGCCAAAGCAGATAGTGGGCCCTTCAGCGCTCGCTGCAGCAGGCACCGGGGACGTAGCCTTAGACACCACACAGATTGTAACTTCAGGGCAGATTCCTACTGAGCCTTTGTTACTATGTTGTATATAACTTTTGCACAATGTAATAATACATTATTACGCGCTTCTGCAGGCTGCATTGAGCCAGTCTTAAAAGAGGTCTGAAATCATCATGTATTTCTAAGTCCATTTTCTATACCAAGTATTATACTACACTAATGAATATGCCTGCCCCTAATTAGCAATTGTGTACTTTACCTGACGAGCTTTTCAATTCAAAGTCATAGTTCCAGATGCGGAATCCATTAGTAAAGGAGGAGTCAAACACTGCCTGTGAGTGCGTGCACGGGCAGGGGGGGGTGCGGAGTAGCGAGCTGGGGGCTGTCTCTTTGTAATACCAGCTCAGACACTGAAGACGTGTGTTTTTGCTGCTCTGAGTGTTGCTGTCCAGGCGATATGCCCACTGCCCGTTCTTGCCTGGTGGACAGATTGATAACATAAAATAACAGCTCAGAGAAAAACCCAACAGCTCCTTTTCCAACAGATAAACACTGAGCCACATGTCATCCCCCAGAGAACCGCGTGATGAGTCTGTACGCCAAGAACATCCTCATTTTGTGTCATCAGATCTTTGTATATTTGTTTCCACTTCACACCTTGCTTAGTAAGTTGTTCTATTGAGTCTTTGTTACCAAAGAAGCCAGAAATGCATTGATTAGCAAATCTTATTTGGGGTTAAACGATGCATTGCTGATTAAACGCCTAATCCTTTAAATGAAAACATTGGCTTCATCACTTTTACAAAGAGCCACAAGAACTGCTCCCCTAAACCTTGGACTAGTCTAATTCTTACCTGTGTTGTGGCCTTTGTATTGATCGGGAGTGTATCTTTGTTCTATGCTTACAGATGGTTCTGTCTGTGGGTCATTAAAAGCTGGGAAATTGTTTGTGTTCCTTGGCCTGGGAATACCGCTGTAGAGAAGAAGGTGTCAGTCACGTGAGCAAGGAGTATAAAAACAATGTTATATTGTAGAAAGGCTTCTCTCTACTGCAGAGCAATGTGTCCAGAAGACGGTGGCAGAAAAGAAATGTTAGGTATACATAGTACAGAATTAAAAGATATGATCATCTATCCATAGGGCACTTTCAGAATCTATACCTGTAGTAGCCCATTATTGGCTGATGTTGAGTTGGGAGGGCGAAATATCTCCACCGCATACCACCATCCTCAAACAGGATCAGGGAGAAGGAGTAAACTCCGTCTGTGGCCAGGACAACTTGGTAAGTGTTCGTCTAAATACACAAGAAGCATGAAAAATGGGGTATTTACTACTAGACAATTTTTAGATGTTGTACAAATAGTCTCAGATCTGGAGTAAATGAAATAATTTGCAACAAGAACCAACAATGAATGTAATTACAAGAACACGCATAACAATGAATGTAATTACAAGAACACGCATAACAATGAATGTAATTACAAGAACACGCATAACAATGAATGTAATTACAAGAACACGCATAACAATGAATGTAATTACAAGAACACGCATAACAATGAATGTAATTACAAGAACACGCATAACAATGAATGTAATTACAAGAACACGCATAACAATGAATGTAATTACAAGAACACGCATAACAATGAATGTAATTACAAGAACACGCATAACAATGAAAGTAATTACAAGAACACGCATAACAATGAATTTAATTAACATGCATAACAATGAATACAAACATAAGTGATCACGAGGAAATAATCAAACTGTACGTCCATAACGTCACCTGGGAGACTATGCATTGCTGTAATAAGACGTAAAGTTCATAAACATTTTGTTAATACATTTTCAGCAAGTATATTTCATTATTCTGCATGTTGCCTTTCTTAAAAGATGAAATAGTTAATGTTACTTGGTAGCAGCGCTCCTGGCGAGATGAAGGCCTCACTCCTACCTCGTGTAAGGGATCTCCACAGCTCTGTGTCCTATGGGAAGTTACAGGGCTTAATCGTGTCCCATTTAATCTTCCTTTCCCTTAAGGTTTACACCAAGCATTCTCAACGCTAGTCCTCAAGACCACCCAACAGGTCAGGTTTTCAGGCTATTCCAGCTTCAGCACAGGTGGCTCAATCAGTCTCTTCGACTGAGCCACTGATTGCGTCACCTGTGCTGAAGCAGGGATATCCTTTAAATCTGACCTGTTGGGGGGGTGGGGGGCTTGAGGACTGGATTACACAATGATTAGGACTGACTCACTGGATAATAATAGTAATGTCCTCTAATATGTCCTAGAGGAGCATCCTTACTCACACTGCTGCTGTATGTGTCCCAGTATCTGTCCGTATAGTATTGCGAGGTGCTTGGGGGGACGTTCTCCCAGGTTATCTTCACCGCCCAGAGAGCATTAAACTGCTGCTCCAGAGAAGAGCCAAAGTAATCGTCAATTGCATTCTCCAGGGAAACCTTAAAACCTGCGTCGGATGTGGTGGGGGACGCCTGGAAATCATACACCTGCACCAAGAACAAAACAGAAGTGAGTTCCGAGACGTAGGAAGGGAGGGTTATAAGGAATATCAGGCCCGGGGATATCCATTGTGATTCTAAAGATGGAAGGGAGATGCTAAAAAGATTTGTACAGAAGGCCACACAGCATACTGTCATTTATTTGGGGCAAAAGTGCAATATTAGGGAAATACTCCTTGGACCTTATTTAAAACATATATACAAAACGTATGTTTCATTACAGAAAAAGATCATTAAAATACATGAAATAATAATAAAATAACTCATATTTTTAATTTAAAAAGAGAGTGTGTGAAAATACGAAAGCAGGGGTAGTTCAGGTGTGAAAATGTATGTATGTATATTTTTATTTATATTGAGTCCACAGCTGTACTTAGCGCTTTATTAGAGAGACAATACAGTACAGGGGATTATAGTATAATAAATGCAACAAATAAAAATCAGACAATAGGAAAGGAAATCCCTGCCCCGGAGAGCTGACACTCTAACAAAATACAAAAGCAGAGGTTTACTCTTTACCTGCAATGCTGCTGCCATCTTTCTCTAACATCTGGCTAAAAGTGGCTTAAGATACTGTATATTTATATGATTCGTGTCCATAAGACACAGAACCCCTTGTTCTCCACATGACACCCCCACGCTTCAGACTGTTTGACATGTTACCTGGTAATACATCTCCCCAATGCCTCCTGATAAATCCGCATCAGCCCAGAAAGCTGCTATCATTGGTGGTGTGGAAGGGTCGCTGCTCAGGAAACGCGTGTACGGATAGCTAAGTACGTGCACTGGGTCATATGTATGGCGCTGGAATATCACCACGCCATTGTCTGTGAACTAGGGGGTACAAAGGAAACAGGTTACAACAGGGGGTTCAATGCCAGCCCTCAAGAACCCCAACCAGACAGGGTCTCAGGATATCCCTGCTTCAGCACAGGTGATGCAGTTAAAGACTGAGCCACCTGTGCTGAAGCAGGGATATCCTGAAAAGCTGACCTGTTGGTGTGTCTTGAGGACTGGCGTTGGCCACCCCTGGGATACAGTGTAATATTATCGGGGTGCTGCTGCTATGCATCAGACGCATAGTATTTCTGATGAACCTGTTCACTGCTGGTCGGATCTAATTTTTCTGCAAGTAGATTTGGTACCTTTACTTGTGGGGATTCGGAGAAATACATGAGGTAGTTTGGTTCCTTATTTTTGTTTTAAAGCAGGTAAAGCTGCAGAAAGACCAACAATGGCTTCATCTGCTCGGAAAAGGTCTGTGAATACATACAGTGGCGGCAGCCTTTAACCTCCTGCGGCCGCCATCGCGGGCTTTTTAAAAACGCGAGCAGATGCGGCTTTTTTCTGCTGTTTTCCCGCGCCGCGGGCGCTTTCAATGTTAAGCGCCATTAGCGCTTGTCTGATGATGCGGCCGCCGCTCGGGAAACTCCGTGAGAAACGGAGAACATCCTCGCATTTTTACGGGTAAGTAGGAGGATAGGAGGGGCCGCAGAAGTAATAAGAAACAGTGACGAGGAAACGGTATTTCCACTTCCGAAGAGGGGTTTTGTGTTTGTGGAAACTCAAGAACAATAACATCTCTGAAAAATATTCTGCAAAGTTGGTGCAAATATTTCAATTGGGAAGCGCCTCGTGCACTGTGAATCGGGTTTAACTGCAGAACCTCAGCGTCATCACAAACCCCAAGGAAATTACAGTGTTGCCTGTGACAATTAGGTGAGGTCCCTGGTGGTGACGGAAGCGTGTGCCCTGCACACCAGTCACTAACCTCAATAAGGCAGGCCCCAGTGTGTTGTCACGCAGTGCGGTGGCGCGTCAGCCAGCAGGGGAGACAACACGATTGTGTTCCCGTGCGGCGACACCGTCACGTGGTGTGCTGGGAGCCAATAGCAGGGCAGATAGCTCGGACCAATGGAAGCGCAGTGCTTTGACATGCTGGGCTGTGCTTTGTGTTGTGCCAGGCGTCATGGCCCCCTCCATTGTGGCCACGCCCCCACACCTCCCATCGCTCCCAACAGACCGCAGATTGCAGTTTTAAGCTTTGCACGCACCGCCAGGACACCAGGCACGCGTGCAGCAGCCACCACCGGAGACTTAGCCTTATGTTACATAGTCACATAGTCACATAGTCACAGAGTTACAGAATTACAGAGTCACAGAGTCACAGAGTCGCAGAGTCGCAGAGTCGCAGAGTCGCAGAGTCGCAGAGTCGCAGAGTCGCAGAGTCGCAGAGTCGCAGAGTCGCAGAGTCGCAGAGTCGCAGAGTCGCAGAGTCGCAGAGTCGCAGAGTCACAGAGTCACAGAGTCACAGAGTCACAGAGTCACAGAGTTACAGAGTCACATAGTAGATGAGGTTGAAAAAAGACACATATCCATTAAGTTCAACCTATGTTAAATTTAGACGACAGATACTTTATCCTATATTTGTACTTACAGTACTGTATATTGATCCAGAGGAAGGCAAACACAAAACCCCAGTGACATATCATCTAATGATACCTCATAAGGGGACTCTAAGAATTGCCAATCAGATGACTCCCTGGATTAACATCCAGGAAGTTGGGAGGTCTCGCTTTTGTATTGTACCTGAGCTTTCCAGTCATTGTAAGGTAGTAGGTCTAACTTCAAGGATCTTGAACCAGGAACCCAAATTTCACTCATTTCATTGTACATAGACGGCAGCCTGCACCTACTCACATAAAGGTTGGGATAGAACGCCGAGTCGAATGGGAACCCCATGGGGACATTGATCAGTGGAGAAACAAAGTCTCTTAATTGCTTAGTTGCTCTGATGTCTCCTGCTGCTGGACCGTAGTTAAACAGACGTATTTCTGAATGGATGGAAACAAAAGTCAGTGCCCAGCAGGCTGGGGGCGGCAGTCTATCCTCTAAGCACTGGCACCAGTAACTGATTGAAAACTCCCATTCAGTTGAATAAACCCTATGTGCAGTATGAAGGTGACAGTCTGCCTGGCTCTCTGCATGTTCTTCATATGTCAGAAACGTCAGACCCTGATACATCCCATTATGTGCTTCAAATGCCCCCTATTCTTACTCCTTCTACTGTTACATACCCTCATATAGGTGCAGATTCACTACGCTCCAGTAAATCAGGGCAAATAACATTGTGTTACCTAAATCAGAATTGGCTGCGTTGTGGAGCAGAGCTGCGGTGTAAGAACAGTTTCTTACATCTAATGCACAATTTTAGACTTACAGCACTTCAGATATGGAGGATTTCTTGGGGCAAATAAAAGGGAAAAAAGAATGGTGCAGAGACGCAGACTGTGATACATCTCATAATCTGTGCACCATGTAACTCCCCCCAACTCCTCCTACTGATACTCCCCAAGGTGCATGCTGGGACAGAGACGCAGACTGTGATACATCTCATTATAATCTGTGCCCCATGTAACTCCCCCCAACTCCTCCTACTGATACTCCCCAAGGTGCAAGCTGGGACAGAGACGCAGACTGTGATACATCTCATTATAATCTGTGCACCATGTAACTCCCCCCAACTCCTCCTACTGACTCTCCCCAAGGTGCACGCTGGGACAGAGACGCAGAATGTGATACATCTCATTATAATCTGTGCACCATGTAACTCCCCCCAACTCCTCTTACTGACACTCCCCAAGGTGCATGCTGGGGCAGAGACGCAGACTGTGATACATCTCATAATCTGTGCACCATGTAACTCCCCCCAACTCCTCCTACTGACTCTCCCCAAGGTGCAAGCTGGGGCAGAGACGCAGAATGTGATACATCTCATTATAATCTGTGCACCATGTAACTCCTCCCCAACTCCTCCTACTGACTCTCCCCATGGTGCACGCTGGGACAGAGACGCAGAATGTGATACATCTCATTATAATCTGTGCACCATGTAACTCCCCCCAACTCCTCCTACTGACTCTCCCCATGGTGCACGCTGGGACAGAGACGCAGAATGTGATACATCTCATTATAATCTGTGCCCCATGTAACTCCCCCCGACTCCTCCTACTGACTCTCCCCATGGTGCAAGCTGGGGCAGGGACACAGAATGGGATACATCTCATTATAATCTGTGCACCATGTAACTCCCCCCCAACTCCTCCTACTGACTCTCCCCATGGTGCAAGATGAGTGAAAGCGTTAAATGCCTTGATACATAGGGGCAGGATGAAAATGCCCTGGTTGTGCAAAAATTTCCTTGATACATTTTACCCAGAGAGAGAAAGACAGAAAGAGACAGAGAGAGACCTGTTAACACACCAGAGTATCCTGGCAAATATGCTAAATCTAAGCAAATTATTTTAATTCTCTCTTCGCACATTAAGTTATTTTTTTGGGATGGACCCTAATGGAGCTTAGTGAATATGTGATGAATATATTTTTGGGTTATAATGAGCTAATTTGTATATCATTTACACTAACGGCCGTTACCAATAATGCCGTGCTTTTTACGAGAGTAAATCCGGTTTAACATCCTGTTATTTGCTTTAGTCAGCACTGGGTTATAAGTAAGTAAGTAACGGGCTGTATGTTAGGATAACGCCACGTCAAATCAGCTAATGGACTTTAGGAAATATGGGCCTTACTGACACTGGGGGGACAAATCACCTTCATACATCAGCCCATACTCCACGTGACAATAATTAGATCCCAACAAGGCTTATAGGTGTATTGCTATGTACTGTACAGTAAGCGCCGGCTTCACTGCTCACATTGAAATGTAATCGTCAAAGCATTCCATTAGCCTCGTGCTATGATTTCAGAATAAATCAGCCATATATATGTGTGTCAGTGTATTCTCTACCTGTTAACATTGTATCCTACCTTTGCAGGTAAAGCCATCGCCTTTATATCCCTCCTTGCAGGTGCATTTGTATGATCCTATAGTATTGGTGCATACGGCATGGCGGTCACAGTAACCGGAACTCTGAGAACATTCATCCACGTCTAGAACCAAAAAGAAATGAGTATGTCCTTTGAACACTGAGGGAGATCTCAACATTCATCTGGTGGTTTCCATGGGTTTGTTCCTCCTTGCTGCGGGCCGTGGAACCTGTAGAGAGCTTAGTACAAGGAATGATTACACATAATGCATGTCCTCAACTTCTTAGACACCGTGATACCATGCTCCTCACCTTCATTACAAGTGCTGCCCTTCCAGCCCTTCGGACATTTGCAGGAGAAGCTGTTGGTTTTGTCCATGCAGATGCCTCCATTCTTACATGGATTTGTAGCACAATCATCAATATCTGTAAATGAAACAAAGAGCAGATTACTGCACGGCGGGACGGGTGCATTGTAATTCTCTGGGAACTGTAGACATTTTTTTAAGAGCAAGTACAGTATCATAGAGTGAATAAATAAGTGAGGACTGTTTTTGCGCTGATCAGACACCATAGATTCCTCTTCAGCTGTGAGGAAGAGTAGTCTTGTGGCTATGCTTAAGGAAGCATATGAGTACCTCCGTGGCTGATAATTCACACCGCCTACATTAACCTTGGCCCCTGCAGACGCACTTACCAGAACACCCTCATACTTACCAGAACACCCTCCTACTGTCTCTGTACGTTCTTCCTACCAACCAATTCAATTGTAAGCTCTTCGGAGCAGGGACTCCTTTTCCTAAATGGTACTTTTGTCTGAAGCACTTCTCCCCTTTGTGTTATTTATATTATTTGTTATTTATATGATAGCGCCGTGTATTACTGCTGTGAAGCGCTATGTACATTAATGGCGCTATATAAATAAAGACATACATACATACCTACCGTAGTATTTGCTGGCTTTGGCTTAAGACGAGCAATGTTACCAGCTGTTGGCAGGTCTGTACACTTTGTCTTTACATGCCTCAGGGAATAGATAGGGGGTTCTAGCCTTTTTATTACATTAACCTGATTTTATTGTGGCCGTGCTGCAATATGATAACACAGCATGAATCAGGGGCACTCACACACTATATATTACAGTAGAAGGTTCCTGTAACGGGCTAGAATGCGAAGCTGGAAAATGAATAAACATAGCAGCACTGAGCTCTATCTTTGTAAGAAATCATAGTTAATGCAACTACCTCCTGCAGAATGACACACAGCTCTGCTCCCGTGGCAGCCTGCTCCTTATTCCAGATCAGAAAGAATAAAAACCACACACTCACCAATTTCACAGAACCTCCCGGTGTATCCTACACGGCACAAGCACGAGAAAGCGTTCCCCAAACTGCTGCAGGTGGCACCATTATAACACGGCCGGCTGAGACATTGGTTTATATCTGCAAGATAAGTTAGGTGGGTAATGAATATACTGTATGTGCAGCTATCACGTAACCCCTCCACTCACAGAGACCCCTGAGCTGAGTGGCCCTTCCTTAGTTTTATACCCAGCCCTCATTTAACCTCTGCTGGCAGACATCAGCATGCACCCGCCTGAAGAATCAGACCCCAGGTGTCCTCACACAGCATTGCTATGTTCACGTTTGGTATTATTGAGAGGTAGCAGCGTAGGCTTTAGCTCTGTCACTAGGTGTCAGTATTACCTCTTTATATTGTAGACCCAACTTACATTTACAGTGGAAGCCGTCTCCCTTATACCCGTCCTTGCAGGTGCAGGAGTGTGACCCCACAGTGTTAGTACACATGGCATTGGGGTCACAGTGGTCAGAGCCCCGAGAACATTCATCCACGTCTGAAACCAGAACACACTCATCATATGTAAGAACATGTTGTTATTATTATTATTATTATTATTATTATTATTATTATCATTATTATTATTATCATTATTATTATTATTATTATTATTATTATTATTATCATTATTATTATTATTATTATCATCATTATATGTTTTGTGCATCTGGCAAAGTCTTAACATTGCATTCAAATGCAAAACTGGAATCCAAGAGTAAGTTTGTAAAATCTTATTTACGTCATTAAATGCAGGGGGGGAGGGGGTCATTAGTATTTGCATCTTCTATTGCCAAAGACTAGTAACTGTATTTAACTTGAGAAATATTTAGTATTCCTTATTCTCTGAAAACATTCGATCAGAGATTCTCGGGGAAAGAAGTACAATAATGTACAGTGGAACTTGTGTATAGTGTGTTGAACACTTACAAGGATAGTTTGGGGGGGACTGGACCAAATCCCCTTTCTGGTTTCTTCAGACAAAATCTGATCAACAAGTTGAAATCAGAGTTCGGATCTCAGCGACCTTAGCCCACACAGATTCTTTAAAACCCAAAAATCTGACCCCACGGGCGGGTTTAAAAAATATCCGACGTCGGATTTAATGTAAATCTGGTTTATGGAACATGTTTAATTCGAATCCAAGGTTGGACTCAACATAAATTCAACATCAAATTGGATTCTGTTTGTCGGATTCAGACTCAGATTTTCAATAATAGAAAATGAGTTTAACCCTCACTGCTTGTTTTATCTGGGGGAAACCCCGGAGCGATAAACATGACCCAATATGGCTTTTCCGGGTGATGCTCCCACTGGTGACGGTCGATACTTCGGTTCCTCTCTGTTTAATTTATGATATTGCCATGCTCCTCACCTTCACTGCAGGTGCTGCCCTGCCAGTTACTCCGACACAGGCAAATAAAAAAGCTGATGCCATCGATACAGCTACCACCGTGTTTGCAGGGACCTGAGGCACAATCATCAATATCTAGAGAGATAACACAAAACAGGAGACGCTGTGAATGACTATTATTAAAAGTAAGTTTAAAAGAATGTGTCACTGATACCTAATATCTTTTATTGGAACATCCTACAAATTCTGCATTAGTGTTGCTGTCTTTGAATTTCTGAGACCACAAACTTAAGGGACTATAGTGTCAAGCTTTCCATGATTAAGAATATGAATTTACTTGAACCATTCCCTGTAAGAGGGGTCTGCAAAGTATTGGAAATCCCATGTGTTGTTGGGACCTTCAGGCAGGGAATAGACTTATAATAGAACATTAGAACGCATTTACCAACAGGACCGTATTGGTACGGATGGGAAGGTGTATAGGCGGGGGTGTAATTACAGTAGAGATTGTTCTATAGACATTGGTTTCACCAAATCACCCAAACGCTCCATTCTAGGTTAGACAGAACTTCTGTTATTGAACATAAAAGTGGCCCATGACTTACCTGATTTTGTTCTAACTGGGGTTGTAATGGATGTGGTATTTGTTTGCCCAGTAGAATGGGGACCAGTTGTTGTTTCTTTCCCAGTTGTTATGCCGTTAAACAAGGTGGTCATTGTCTCTGCATGAAATCCAGCAGTAAATGTAGTGTCTGTAAGTGGAGGACTCTCAGAAAACCGTTCAAAAGTTGTGTTAGCCTCAGTATTTATCGGCACTCCTGTTACTGGAGATAGACATCAAAAAAACAACAGATTGTACTTTTGGGTTGTCTATTCAAATAATCTAATAAAGAATATAACTTGTGAGCATATTCCAGTGCTTCCACTGCAGCAAGGGATTCTGGAAAATGACATGCAAATGAGCACACAATGTGTCACCTTTTGCCTGAAATCCATTTACATGGAACCCATATAAGCAAATGCTCTGCTGTTCACACAGCAAATAATCTAGGTAGAAGAATGACATTGCGTCCTGGAAATGTGTGTACTGTATACTGTACATAAAATTCAAACCGCGGTGCACTCACGGTATCCGGTATACTGTACTTGCCACCGGTGTTCAGCAACAGTGGTCCCGCGGTAAAGTAACAACCACAGACAGACCAAAGAAAGGCCCACAAGCGGACCGAAATGGTCACCATCAAATACATGTTGATATTTTATCACGAGCACTCAAGTTCCTCTACTTCTTGTATCTTGTACTGTACATAAAAGACATCCTGTACCTGTTCTTGTCACTGAGGTAGATGCGGTTGGATCTGCAGGTGACTGTTTAGTCTCTGAATGTTTAGATGTTATAGCTGTTGTAGATTCAGATTCTGCAATTTAAGTAAAACAATTAATTATTGAAAATTGCGCAACAGATTAATGGTTTCCCAAAAGGAAATGTGCACCCATTCACACAATATATAGTGTTATACAGTGTACATTTGATGAGTAAAACAATAGGTGTCAATATATGGACTTGTAAATGAAATAAAGGATAAGCATCATCAGATACTATTTAGATTTAACACTGGTTCGTACCTGTTATAGGGACTGTTGAGGTAGCTGCTTTTGTTAAATGAGTAGTGTGTAATTCAGAAGTTGCTGCTTCCACAGTTGATGTTAGTGTTGTTGCAGCAGTAACTACACTTGGCTGTCCTGTGTCAGAGGTTGTAGTCTGATGGTTAAAACTAGTTGTAGAGGGGTTCTTTGTAGCTGGTGCTGCTGTAGAGGTTTTTCCCAAGGTTACTTTGTGTGTAGTAACAGTAATCTCTAGGGATACTGTAAAGTAGATGTAGAGTCAGAAAAATGTGTTATTTTAAAGACTTTCTTTTATAATTTTTGAGTATCAGAGCAGGAAGAAGTTATTAACCTGTGTGGTGTCTAAATATAACTGTGTGGGCTCTGATGGTTTAGATCAGGAGTTGACAACTCCTGTCCTCAAGGGCCACCAACAGGAAAGGTTTTAAGGAAATCCCTGCTTCAGTACAGGTGGTCAATCAGTGGCTTAGTCTTCGACTGCATCAGCACAGGTGGCTGATTGAGCCACTTGTGCTGAAGCAGGGATATCCTTAAAACATGACTTGTTGGTGGCCCTTGAGGACTGGAGTTGGCCACTCCTGGAGTAGATGTTATACAGGTTGTAAATTCAGAATCTGCTATTAAACATGAAACAAAACTGAACAATATACAATACCATACAATATACTGTAGGTGTAGCACAAATTTGGTTTATGATAAATACGTATGAGAATGTATATTATATTTGAAAATTATTAAATAGAAATAATTATAAATAATAATACATTTTTCCAATTCAACTTGTAGCTACTTTGTTGTAACAGCAAAAAAAATAAAGAAACCTCTGGGCTTTTTTCTACAGTATTAACAATAGTAGGTGATAAAGAGCACATATTATATTGTTAACAATGTCATATGTCCCTGTGTGTCCTACCTGATGTTTCTTTGAATGTTGTAGGAAATTGACTAGTAATTGTTGGCTCAGTAGAAGAAAGTCCAGTTGTGGCTTCCTCAGTAGTTGTCGATGTTGTAAGAGTGGTCTCTGCACTTGAATGTTTTGTACCAGTAGCCTCAGATGTTGTTGTATCCTGATCATATATGGTTGAATATTCAATGTCAGCAGTTGTTGTACCTCTAGAAGACTCCATAAATGTTGAGGTCCGAATTGAAGTTACAATGTGTTTAGTACCAGTGGATACTTCAGGTATTGTAGGCTTGTTGATTACAGATGTAGCTGCCATTGATTCTGTTGTTTCAGAAAGTTCCGATGTTTCCTGAGTATGAACTGTAGTGGTCTCCCCATCTGTAACACCTGTAGATGAGTGCATAGTTGTAGATGTTTCAGCTGTGGATGATGTGTATGTAGTGACCGTGGAGTCTTCTAATGCTGTAAGTGTGGCTGTCACAGAGGTAAATGCCTTCAATTCTGTGGTATCAGAAGGTTCAGATGTAATTGTTGGTCTTGAAGCTGTTGTAATTGATTCAGTTTCTATATTTTCACAAAAATAAAAGAGGACAATTTGAAACAATCTGCCCATTCATATAACAATGCTTAATATTCACACATGTATTTTAAAAACTTTTATAAAACTACTGTAAAACAATATACTGTAGGTGTAGATCACATGTGGTTAATGGTAAATTGGAAAAATACATATGTTAATATACATTATATTGGCAAATTAATAAATTGAAATTTTATAAAGCATACATTCTTCAAATTCAACTGGTAGATATGTAAAAACATTAAAAAATAAAGAAGCCTCTAGTTTTTTGTCTATTGAGATCTTTCTAGTCTTGAAGAAATGGAAAAATAGAGTAGAATGAAACATTTTACCCAGCTAGTTTACACATACGTTTGACATTAAAGAGCTACCTTATGTAATCACAAATCTTTTTACATGAATATAGGTGATAAAGAGCATACATTATATTGTTAACAATGTCATAGGTCCCTGTGTGTCCTACCTGATGTTTCTTTGAATGTTGTAATAAATGGACTAGTAAATGTTGGCTCAGTAGAAGGAGGTCCAGTTGTGGCTTCCTCAGTAGTTGTCGATATTGTAAGAGTGGTATCTGCACTTGAATGTTTTGTACCAGTAGCCTCAGATGTTGTTGTATCCTGATCATATATGGTTGTATTTTCAATTTCAGCAGTTGCTGAATCTCTAGAAGATTCCATAAATGTAGAGGTCCCAATTGAAGTTACAATGTGTTTAGTACCAGTGGATACTTCAGGTATTGTAGGCTTGTTGATTACAGATGTAGCTGCCATTGATTCTGTTGTTTCAGAAAGTTCCGATGTTTCCTGAGTATGAACTGTAGTGGTCTCCGCATCTGTAACACCTGTAGATGAGTGCATAGTTGTAGATGTTTCAGCTGTGGATGATGTGTTTGCAGTGACCGTGGAGTCTTCTAATGATGTATCTGTGGCTGTCACAGAGGTAAATGCCTTCAATTCTGTGGTATCAGAAGGTTCAGATGTAATTCTTGTTCTTGAAGCTGTTGTAATTGATTCAGATTCTATATTTTCACAAAAATAAAAGAGGAAAATTTGAAACAATCTGCCCATTCACATAACAATGCTTAATATTCACACATGTATGTTAAACATTTTAATTAAACTACTGTAAAACAATATACAGTAGAGACAACGCTTATTCTAACATTTGCCTTAAACTAGCCGGGTTACATTCAGGGTATGTGCTGGGTATGTTCTGGGCTAGTTTGAGGCACGTTTAAGGCATTTCTGCATTGACTAACGACCCATAGGATTAACACAGCAGGGATCCCTGGCATTCCAATTCAGTTTGAATGGGACTGCCACGGACCCCCGCTGTTAATCTGATAGGCCATTAATCAATGCAAAAATGCTGGGGCTAGTTTAAGGAAATGTATTCAGAATGTACCTGGGTGTACCTGGGTCTTTTGGGGAATTGCCACTGGTTTTTGTTAGAATAATCGCTGCCTCTACTGTAGGTGTAGTTCACATTTGGTTAATGGTAAATTGGAAAAATACGTATGGTAATATACATTATATTGGCAAATTAATAAATTGAAATTATTATAAAGTATGCATTCTTCAAATTCAACTGGTAGATATGTAAAAATATTAAAAAAATAAAGAAGCCTCTAGTTTTTCGTCTATTGAGATCTTTCTAGTCTTGAAGAAATGGAAAAATAGAGTAGAATGAAACATTTTACCCAACTAGTCTACACATACGTTTGACATTAAAGAGCTAACTTATGTAATCACAAATCTTTTTACATGAATATAGGTGATAAAGAGCATATATTATATTGTTAACAATGTCGTAGGTCCCTGTGTGTCCTACCTGATGTTTCTTTGAATGTTGTAGGAAATGGACTAGTAAATGTTGGCTCAGTAGAAGAAGGTCCAGTTGTGGCTTCTTCAGTAGTTGTCGATGTTGTAAGAGTGGTATCTGCACTTGAATGTTTTGTACCAGTAGCCTCAGATGTTGTTGTATCCTGATCATATATGGTTGTATTTTCAATTTCAGCAGTTGCTGAATCTCTAGAAGATTCCATAAATGTAGAGGTCCCAATTGAAGTTACAATGTGTTTAGTACCAGTGGATACTTCAGGTATTGTAGGCTTGATGATTAAAGATGTAGCTGCCATTGATTCTGTTGTTTCAGAAAGTTCAGATGTTTCCTGAGTATGAACTGTAGTGGTCTCCCCATCTGTAACACCTGTAGATGATTGCATAGTTGTAGATGTTTCAGCTGTGGATGATGTGTTTGTAGTGACCGTGGAGTCTTCTAATGCTATATCTGTGGCTGTCACAAAGATAAATGCCTTCAATTCTGTGGTATCAGAAGGTTCAGATGTAATTGTTGTTCTTGAATCTGTTGTAATTGATTGAGATTCTATATTTTCACAAAAATAAAAGTGGAAAATTTGAAACAATCTGCCCATTCATATAGCAATGCTTAATATTCACCCATGTATTTTAAAAACGTTTATTAAACTACTGTAAAACAATATAGGTGTAGATCCCATGTGGTTAATGGTAAATTGGAAAAATACATATGGTAATATACATTATATTGGCAAATTAATAAATTGAAATTATTATAAAACATACATTCTTCTAATTATACTGGTTTATATGTAAAAATATTACAAAAATAAAGAAGCCTCTAGTTTTTCGTCTATTGAGATCTTTCTAGTCTTGAAGAAATGGAAAAATAGAGTAGAATGAAACATTTTACCCAACTAGTCTACACATACGTTTGACATTAAAGAGCTAACGTAGGTAATCACAAATCTTTTTACATGAATATAGGTGATAAAGAGCATACATTATATTGTTAACAATGTCATAGGTCCCTGTGTGTCCTACCTGATGTTTCTTTGAATGTTGTAATAAATGGACTAGTAAATGTTGGCTCAGTAGAAGGAGGTCCAGTTGTGGCTTCCTCAGTAGTTGTCGATGTTGTAAGAGTGGTATCTGCACTTGAATGTTTTGTACCAGTAGCCTCAGATGTTGTTGTATCCTGATCATATATGGTTGTATTTTCAATTTCAGCAGTTGCTGAATCTCTAGAAGATTCCATAAATGTAGAGGTCCCAATTGAAGTTACAATGTCTTTAGTACCAGTGGATACTTCAGGTATTGTAGGCTTGTTGATTACAGATGTAGCTGCCATTGATTCTGTTGTTTCAGAAAGTTCCGATGTTTCCTGAGTATGAACTGTAGTGGTCTCCCCATCTGTAACACCTGTAGATGAGTGCATAGTTGCGGATGTTTCAGCTGTGGATGATGTGTATGTAGTTACCGTGGAGACTTCTAATGCTGTATCTGTGGCTGTCACAGAGGTAAATGCCTTCAATTCTGTGGTATCAGAAGTCACAGAGGTAAATGCCTTCAATTCTGTGGTATCAGAAGGTTCAGATGTAATTGGTGTTCTTGAAGCTGTTGTAATTGATTCAGATTCTATATTTTCACAAAAATAAAAAAGGAAAATTTGAAACAATCTGCCCATTCATATAACAATGCTTAATATTCACACATGTATGTTAAACATTTTAATTAAACTACTGTAAAACAATATAGGTGTAGATCACATGTGGTTAATGGTAAATTGGAAAAATACATATGGTAATATACATTATATTGGCAAATTAATAAATTGAAATTATTATAAAGCATACATTCTTCTAATTATACTGGTTTATATGTAAAAATATTAAAAAAATAAAGAAGCCTCTAGTTTTTCGTCTATTGAGATCTTTCTAGTCTTGAAGAAATGGAAAAATAGAGTAGAATGAAACATTTTACCCAACTAGTCTACACATACGTTTGACATTAAAGAGCTACCTTATGTAATCACAAATCTTTTTACATGAATATAGGTGATAAAGAGCATACATTATATTGTTAACAATGTCATAGGTCCTTGTGTGTCCTACCTGATGTTTCTTTGAATGTTGTTGGAAATGGACTTGTAAATGTTGGCTCAGTAGAAGAAGGTCGAGTTGTGGCTTCCTCAGTAGTTTTCGATTTTGTTAGAGTGGTATCTGCACTTGAATGTTTTGTACCAGTAGCCTCAGATGTTGTTGTATCCTGATCATATATGGTTGTATTTTCAATTTCAGCAGTTGCTGAATCTCTAGAAGATTCCATAAATGTAGAGGTCCCAATTGAAGTTACAATGTCTTTAGTACCAGTGGATACTTCAGGTATTGTAGGCTTGTTGATTACAGATGTAGCTGCCATTAATTCTGTTGTTTCAGAAAGTTCCGATGTTTCCTGAGTATGAACTGTAGTGGTCTCCCCATCTGTAACACCTGTAGATGAGTGCATAGTTGTAGATGTTTCAGCTGTGGATGATGTGTATGTAGTGACCGTGGAGACTTCTAATGCTGTATCTGTGGCTGTCACAGAGGTAAATGCCTTCAATTCTGTGGTATCAGAAGGTTCCGATGTAATTGGTGTTCTTGAAGCTGTTGTAATTGATTCAGATTCTATATTTTCACAAAAATAAAAAAGGAAAATTTGAAACAATCTGCCCATTCATATAACAATGCTTAATATTCACACATGTATGTTAAACATTTTAATTAAACTACTGTAAAACAATATAGGTGTAGATCACATGTGGTTAATGGTAAATTGGAAAAATACATATGGTAATATACATTATATTGGCAAATTAATAAATTGAAATTATTATAAAGCATACATTCTTCAAATTCAACTGGTAGATGTGTAAAAACATGAAAAAATAAAGAAGCCTCCAGTTTTTCGTCTATTGAGATCTTTCTAGTCTTGATGAAATGGAAAAATAGAGTAGAATGAAACATTTTACCCAACTAGTCTAAACATACATTTGACATTAAAGAGCTAACTTAGGTAATCACAAATCTTTTTACATGAATATAGGTGATAAAGAGCATACATTATATTGTTAACAATGTCATAGGTCCCTGTGTGTCCTACCTGATGTTTCTTTGAATGTTGTAGGAAATGGACTTGTAAATGTTGGCTCTGTAGAAGAAGGGCCAGTGGTGGCTTCCTCAGAATTTGTTGTCGATGTTTTAAGAGTGGTATCTGCACTTGAATGTTTTGTACCAGTAGCCTCAGATGTTGTTGTATCCTGATCATATATGGTTGTATATTTAATTTCAGCAGTTGCTGAATCTCTAGAAGATTCCATAAATGTAGAGGTCCCAATTGAAGTTACAATGTGTTTAGTACCAGTGGATACTTCAGGTATTGTAGGCTTGTTGATTACAGATGTAGCTGCCATTGATTCTGTTGTTTCAGAAAGTTCCGATGTTTCCTGAGTATGAACTGTAGTGGTCTCCGCATCTGTAACACCTGTAGATGAGTGCATAGTTGTAGATGTTTCAGCTGTGGATGATGTGTTTGCAGTGACCGTGGAGTCTTCTAATGATGTATCTGTGGCTGTCACAGAGGTAAATGCCTTCAATTCTGTGGTATCAGAAGGTTCAGATGTAATTCTTGTTCTTGAAGCTGTTGTAATTGATTCAGATTCTATATTTTCACAAAAATAAAAGAGGAAAATTTGAAACAATCTGCCCATTCACATAACAATGCTTAATATTCACACATGTATGTTAAACATTTTAATTAAACTACTGTAAAACAATATACAGTAGAGACAACGCTTATTCTAACATTTGCCTTAAACTAGCCGGGTTACATTCAGGGTATGTGCTGGGTATGTTCTGGGCTAGTTTGAGGCACGTTTAAGGCATTTCTGCATTGACTAACGACCCATAGGATTAACACAGCAGGGATCCCTGGCATTCCAATTCAGTTTGAATGGGACTGCCACGGACCCCCGCTGTTAATCTGATAGGCCATTAATCAATGCAAAAATGCTGGGGCTAGTTTAAGGAAATGTATTCAGAATGTACCTGGGTGTACCTGGGTCTTTTGGGGAATTGCCACTGGTTTTTGTTAGAATAATCGCTGCCTCTACTGTAGGTGTAGTTCACATTTGGTTAATGGTAAATTGGAAAAATATGTATGGTAATATACATTATATTGGCAAATTAATAAATTGAAATTATTATAAAGTATGCATTCTTCAAATTCAACTGGTAGATATGTAAAAATATTAAAAAAATAAAGAAGCCTCTAGTTTTTCGTCTATTGAGATCTTTCTAGTCTTGAAGAAATGGAAAAATAGAGTAGAATGAAACATTTTACCCAACTAGTCTACACATACGTTTGACATTAAAGAGCTAACGTAGGTAATCACAAATCTTTTTACATGAATATAGGTGATAAAGAGCATACATTATATTGTTAACAATGTCATAGGTCCCTGTGTGTCCTACCTGATGTTTCTTTGAATGTTGTAATAAATGGACTAGTAAATGTTGGCTCAGTAGAAGGAGGTCCAGTTGTGGCTTCCTCAGTAGTTGTCGATGTTGTAAGAGTGGTATCTGCACTTGAATGTTTTGTACCAGTAGCCTCAGATGTTGTTGTATCCTGATCATATATGGCTGTATTTTCAATTTCAGCAGTTGCTGAATCTCTAGAAGATTCCATAAATGTAGAGGTCCCAATTGAAGTTACAATGTCTTTAGTACCAGTGGATACTTCAGGTATTGTAGGCTTGTTGATTACAGATGTAGCTGCCATTGATTCTGTTGTTTCAGAAAGTTCCGATGTTTCCTGAGTATGAACTGTAGTGGTCTCCCCATCTGTAACACCTGTAGATGAGTGCATAGTTGCGGATGTTTCAGCTGTGGATGATGTGTATGTAGTTACCGTGGAGACTTCTAATGCTGTATCTGTGGCTGTCACAGAGGTAAATGCCTTCAATTCTGTGGTATCAGAAGTCACAGAGGTAAATGCCTTCAATTCTGTGGTATCAGAAGGTTCAGATGTAATTGGTGTTCTTGAAGCTGTTGTAATTGATTCAGATTCTATATTTTCACAAAAATAAAAAAGGAAAATTTGAAACAATCTGCCCATTCATATAACAATGCTTAATATTCACACATGTATGTTAAACATTTTAATTAAACTACTGTAAAACAATATAGGTGTAGATCACATGTGGTTAATGGTAAATTGGAAAAATACATATGGTAATATACATTATATTGGCAAATTAATAAATTGAAATTATTATAAAGCATACATTCTTCTAATTATACAGGTTTATATGTAAAAATATTAAAAAAATAAAGAAGCCTCTAGTTTTTCGTCTATTGAGATCTTTCTAGTCTTGAAGAAATGGAAAAATAGAGTAGAATGAAACATTTTACCCAACTAGTCTACACATACGTTTGACATTAAAGAGCTACCTTATGTAATCACAAATCTTTTTACATGAATATAGGTGATAAAGAGCATACATTATATTGTTAACAATGTCATAGGTCCTTGTGTGTCCTACCTGATGTTTCTTTGAATGTTGTTGGAAATGGACTTGTAAATGTTGGCTCAGTAGAAGAAGGTCGAGTTGTGGCTTCCTCAGTAGTTTTCGATTTTGTTAGAGTGGTATCTGCACTTGAATGTTTTGTACCAGTAGCCTCAGATGTTGTTGTATCCTGATCATATATGGTTGTATTTTCAATTTCAGCAGTTGCTGAATCTCTAGAAGATTCCATAAATGTAGAGGTCCCAATTGAAGTTACAATGTCTTTAGTACCAGTGGATACTTCAGGTATTGTAGGCTTGTTGATTACAGATGTAGCTGCCATTAATTCTGTTGTTTCAGAAAGTTCCGATGTTTCCTGAGTATGAACTGTAGTGGTCTCCCCATCTGTAACACCTGTAGATGAGTGCATAGTTGTAGATGTTTCAGCTGTGGATGATGTGTATGTAGTGACCGTGGAGACTTCTAATGCTGTATCTGTGGCTGTCACAGAGGTAAATGCCTTCAATTCTGTGGTATCAGAAGGTTCAGATGTAATTGGTGTTCTTGAAGCTGTTGTAATTGATTCAGATTCTATATTTTCACAAAAATAAAAAAGGAAAATTTGAAACAATCTGCCCATTCATATAACAATGCTTAATATTCACACATGTATGTTAAACATTTTAATTAAACTACTGTAAAACAATATAGGTGTAGATCACATGTGGTTAATGGTAAATTGGAAAAATACATATGGTAATATACATTATATTGGCAAATTAATAAATTGAAATTATTATAAAGCATACATTCTTCAAATTCAACTGGTAGATGTGTAAAAACATGAAAAAATAAAGAAGCCTCCAGTTTTTCGTCTATTGAGATCTTTCTAGTCTTGATGAAATGGAAAAATAGAGTAGAATGAAACATTTTACCCAACTAGTCTAAACATACATTTGACATTAAAGAGCTAACTTAGGTAATCACAAATCTTTTTACATGAATATAGGTGATAAAGAGCATACATTATATTGTTAACAATGTCATAGGTCCCTGTGTGTCCTACCTGATGTTTCTTTGAATGTTGTAGGAAATGGACTTGTAAATGTTGGCTCTGTAGAAGAAGGGCCAGTGGTGGCTTCCTCAGAATTTGTTGTCGATGTTTTAAGAGTGGTATCTGCACTTGAATGTTTTGTACCAGTAGCCTCAGATGTTGTTGTATCCTGATCATATATGGTTGTATATTTAATTTCAGCAGTTGCTGAATCTCTAGAAGATTCCATAAATGTAGAGGTCCCAATTGAAGTTACAATGTGTTTAGTACCAGTGGATACTTCAGGTATTGTAGGCTTGTTGATTACAGATGTAGCTGCCATTGATTCTGTTGTTTCAGAAAGTTCCGATGTTTCCTGAGTATGAACTGTAGTGGTCTCCGCATCTGTAACACCTGTAGATGAGTGCATAGTTGTAGATGTTTCAGCTGTGGATGATGTGTTTGCAGTGACCGTGGAGTCTTCTAATGATGTATCTGTGGCTGTCACAGAGGTAAATGCCTTCAATTCTGTGGTATCAGAAGGTTCAGATGTAATTCTTGTTCTTGAAGCTGTTGTAATTGATTCAGATTCTATATTTTCACAAAAATAAAAGAGGAAAATTTGAAACAATCTGCCCATTCACATAACAATGCTTAATATTCACACATGTATGTTAAACATTTTAATTAAACTACTGTAAAACAATATACAGTAGAGACAACGCTTATTCTAACATTTGCCTTAAACTAGCCGGGTTACATTCAGGGTATGTGCTGGGTATGTTCTGGGCTAGTTTGAGGCACGTTTAAGGCATTTCTGCATTGACTAACGACCCATAGGATTAACACAGCAGGGATCCCTGGCATTCCAATTCAGTTTGAATGGGACTGCCACGGACCCCCGCTGTTAATCTGATAGGCCATTAATCAATGCAAAAATGCTGGGGCTAGTTTAAGGAAATGTATTCAGAATGTACCTGGGTGTACCTGGGTCTTTTGGGGAATTGCCACTGGTTTTTGTTAGAATAATCGCTGCCTCTACTGTAGGTGTAGTTCACATTTGGTTAATGGTAAATTGGAAAAATACGTATGGTAATATACATTATATTGGCAAATTAATAAATTGAAATTATTATAAAGTATGCATTCTTCAAATTCAACTGGTAGATATGTAAAAATATTAAAAAAATAAAGAAGCCTCTAGTTTTTCGTCTATTGAGATCTTTCTAGTCTTGAAGAAATGGAAAAATAGAGTAGAATGAAACATTTTACCCAACTAGTCTACACATACGTTTGACATTAAAGAGCTAACTTATGTAATCACAAATCTTTTTACATGAATATAGGTGATAAAGAGCATATATTATATTGTTAACAATGTCGTAGGTCCCTGTGTGTCCTACCTGATGTTTCTTTGAATGTTGTAGGAAATGGACTAGTAAATGTTGGCTCAGTAGAAGAAGGTCCAGTTGTGGCTTCTTCAGTAGTTGTCGATGTTGTAAGAGTGGTATCTGCACTTGAATGTTTTGTACCAGTAGCCTCAGATGTTGTTGTATCCTGATCATATATGGTTGTATTTTCAATTTCAGCAGTTGCTGAATCTCTAGAAGATTCCATAAATGTAGAGGTCCCAATTGAAGTTACAATGTGTTTAGTACCAGTGGATACTTCAGGTATTGTAGGCTTGATGATTAAAGATGTAGCTGCCATTGATTCTGTTGTTTCAGAAAGTTCAGATGTTTCCTGAGTATGAACTGTAGTGGTCTCCCCATCTGTAACACCTGTAGATGATTGCATAGTTGTAGATGTTTCAGCTGTGGATGATGTGTTTGTAGTGACCGTGGAGTCTTCTAATGCTATATCTGTGGCTGTCACAAAGATAAATGCCTTCAATTCTGTGGTATCAGAAGGTTCAGATGTAATTGTTGTTCTTGAATCTGTTGTAATTGATTGAGATTCTATATTTTCACAAAAATAAAAGTGGAAAATTTGAAACAATCTGCCCATTCATATAGCAATGCTTAATATTCACCCATGTATTTTAAAAACGTTTATTAAACTACTGTAAAACAATATAGGTGTAGATCCCATGTGGTTAATGGTAAATTGGAAAAATACATATGGTAATATACATTATATTGGCAAATTAATAAATTGAAATTATTATAAAACATACATTCTTCTAATTATACTGGTTTATATGTAAAAATATTACAAAAATAAAGAAGCCTCTAGTTTTTCGTCTATTGAGATCTTTCTAGTCTTGAAGAAATGGAAAAATAGAGTAGAATGAAACATTTTACCCAACTAGTCTACACATACGTTTGACATTAAAGAGCTAACGTAGGTAATCACAAATCTTTTTACATGAATATAGGTGATAAAGAGCATACATTATATTGTTAACAATGTCATAGGTCCCTGTGTGTCCTACCTGATGTTTCTTTGAATGTTGTAATAAATGGACTAGTAAATGTTGGCTCAGTAGAAGGAGGTCCAGTTGTGGCTTCCTCAGTAGTTGTCGATGTTGTAAGAGTGGTATCTGCACTTGAATGTTTTGTACCAGTAGCCTCAGATGTTGTTGTATCCTGATCATATATGGCTGTATTTTCAATTTCAGCAGTTGCTGAATCTCTAGAAGATTCCATAAATGTAGAGGTCCCAATTGAAGTTACAATGTCTTTAGTACCAGTGGATACTTCAGGTATTGTAGGCTTGTTGATTACAGATGTAGCTGCCATTGATTCTGTTGTTTCAGAAAGTTCCGATGTTTCCTGAGTATGAACTGTAGTGGTCTCCCCATCTGTAACACCTGTAGATGAGTGCATAGTTGCGGATGTTTCAGCTGTGGATGATGTGTATGTAGTTACCGTGGAGACTTCTAATGCTGTATCTGTGGCTGTCACAGAGGTAAATGCCTTCAATTCTGTGGTATCAGAAGTCACAGAGGTAAATGCCTTCAATTCTGTGGTATCAGAAGGTTCAGATGTAATTGGTGTTCTTGAAGCTGTTGTAATTGATTCAGATTCTATATTTTCACAAAAATAAAAAAGGAAAATTTGAAACAATCTGCCCATTCATATAACAATGCTTAATATTCACACATGTATGTTAAACATTTTAATTAAACTACTGTAAAACAATATAGGTGTAGATCACATGTGGTTAATGGTAAATTGGAAAAATACATATGGTAATATACATTATATTGGCAAATTAATAAATTGAAATTATTATAAAGCATACATTCTTCTAATTATACTGGTTTATATGTAAAAATATTAAAAAAATAAAGAAGCCTCTAGTTTTTCGTCTATTGAGATCTTTCTAGTCTTGAAGAAATGGAAAAATAGAGTAGAATGAAACATTTTACCCAACTAGTCTACACATACGTTTGACATTAAAGAGCTACCTTATGTAATCACAAATCTTTTTACATGAATATAGGTGATAAAGAGCATACATTATATTGTTAACAATGTCATAGGTCCTTGTGTGTCCTACCTGATGTTTCTTTGAATGTTGTTGGAAATGGACTTGTAAATGTTGGCTCAGTAGAAGAAGGTCGAGTTGTGGCTTCCTCGGTAGTTTTCGATTTTGTTAGAGTGGTATCTGCACTTGAATGTTTTGTACCAGTAGCCTCAGATGTTGTTGTATCCTGATCATATATGGTTGTATTTTCAATTTCAGCAGTTGCTGAATCTCTAGAAGATTCCATAAATGTAGAGGTCCCAATTGAAGTTACAATGTCTTTAGTACCAGTGGATACTTCAGGTATTGTAGGCTTGTTGATTACAGATGTAGCTGCCATTGATTCTGTTGTTTCAGAAAGTTCCGATGTTTCCTGAGTATGAACTGTAGTGGTCTCCCCATCTGTAACACCTGTAGATGAGTGCATAGTTGTAGATGTTTCAGCTGTGGATGATGTGTATGTAGTGACCGTGGAGACTTCTAATGCTGTATCTGTGGCTGTCACAGAGGTAAATGCCTTCAATTCTGTGGTATCAGAAGGTTCAGATGTAATTGGTGTTCTTGAAGCTGTTGTAATTGATTCAGATTCTATATTTTCACAAAAATAAAAAAGGAAAATTTGAAACAATCTGCCCATTCATATAACAATGCTTAATATTCACACATGTATGTTAAACATTTTAATTAAACTACTGTAAAACAATATAGGTGTAGATCACATGTGGTTAATGGTAAATTGGAAAAATACATATGGTAATATACATTATATTGGCAAATTAATAAATTGAAATTATTATAAAGCATACATTCTTCAAATTCAACTGGTAGATGTGTAAAAACATGAAAAAATAAAGAAGCCTCCAGTTTTTCGTCTATTGAGATCTTTCTAGTCTTGATGAAATGGAAAAATAGAGTAGAATGAAACATTTTACCCAACTAGTCTAAACATACATTTGACATTAAAGAGCTAACTTAGGTAATCACAAATCTTTTTACATGAATATAGGTGATAAAGAGCATACATTATATTGTTAACAATGTCATAGGTCCCTGTGTGTCCTACCTGATGTTTCTTTGAATGTTGTAGGAAATGGACTTGTAAATGTTGGCTCTGTAGAAGAAGGGCCAGTGGTGGCTTCCTCAGAATTTGTTGTCGATGTTTTAAGAGTGGTATCTGCACTTGAATGTTTTGTACCAGTAGCCTCAGATGTTGTTGTATCCTGATCATATATGGTTGTATATTTAATTTCAGCAGTTGCTGAATCTCTAGAAGTTTCCATAAATGTAGTGGTCCCAATTGAAGTTACAATGTGTTTAGTACCAGTGTATACTTCAGGTATTGTAGGCTTGTTGATTACAGATGTAGCTGCCATTGATTCTGTGGTTTCAGAATGTTCAGATGTTTCCTGAGTATGAACTGTAGTGGTCTCCCCATCTGTAACACCTGTAGATGAGTGCATAGTTGTAGATGTTTCAACTGTGTATGATGTGTTTGTAGTGACCGTGGAGTCTTCTAATGCTGTATCTGTGGCTGTCACAGAGGTAAATGCCTTCAATTCTGTGATATCAGAAGGTTCAGATGTAATTGTTGTTCTTGAAGCTGTTGTAATTGATTGAGATTCTATATTTTCACAAAAATAAAAAAGGAAAATTTGAAACAATCTGCCCATTCATATAACAATGCTTTATATTCACACATGTATGTTAAACATTTTAATTAAACTACTGTAAAACAATATAGGTGTAGATCACGTGTGGTTAATGGTAAATTGGAAAAAGACATATGGTAATATACATTATATTGGCAAATTAATAAATTGAAATTATTATAAAGCATACATTCTTCAAATTCAACTGGTAGATTTGTAAAAACATTAAAAAATAAAGAAGCCTCTAGTTTTTCGTCTATTGAGATCTTACTAGTCTTGAAGAAATGGAAAAATAGAGTAGAATGAAACATTTTACCCAACTAGTCTACACATACTTTTGACATTAAAGAGCTAACGTAGGTAATCACAAATCTTTTTACATGAATATAGGTGATAAAGAGCATACATTATATTGTTAACAATGTCATAGGTCCCTGTGTGTCCTACCTGATGTTTCTTTGAATGTTGTAGGAAATGGACTAGTAAATGTTGGCTCAGTAGAATAAGGTCCAGTTGTGGCTTCCTCAGTAGTTGTCGATGTTGTAAGAGTGGTATCTGCACTTGAATGTTTTGTACCAGTAGCCATAGATGTTGTTGTATCCTGATCATATATGGTTGTATATTCAATTTCAGCAGTTGCTGAATCTCTCGAAGATTCCATAAATGTAGAGGTCCCAATTGAAGTCACAGTGTGTTTAGTACCAGTGGATACTTCAGATATTGTAGGCTTGTTGATTACAGATGTAGCTGCCATTGATTCTGTTGTTTCAGAAAGTTCAGATGTTTCCTGAGTATGAACTGTAGTGGTCTCCCCATCTGTAACACCTGTAGATGAGTGCATAGTTGTAGATGTTTCAGCTGTGGATGATGTGTATGTAGTGACCGTGGAGTCTTCTAATGCTGTATCTGTGGCTGTCACAGAGGAAAATGCCTTCAATTCTGTGGTATCAGAAGGTTCAGATGTAATTGTTGTTCTTGAAGCTGTTGTAATTGACTCAGATTCTATATTTCACAAAAATAAAAGAGGAAAATTTGAAACAATATGCCCATTCATATAACAATGCTTAATATTCACACATGTATGTTAAACATTTTAATTAAACTACTGTAAAACAATATAGGTGTAGATCACATGTGGTTAATGGTAAATTGGAAAAATACATATGGTAATATACATTATATTGGCAAATTAATAAATTGAAATTATTATAAAGCATACATTCTTCAAATTCAACTGGTAGATGTGTAAAAATAAAGAAGCCTTTAGTTTTTCGTCTATTGAGATCTTTCTAGTTTTGATGAAATGGAAAAATAGAGTAGAATGAAACATTTTACCCAACTAGTCTACACATACTTTTTACATTAAAGAGCTAATTTAGGTAATCACAAATCTTTTTACATGAATATAGGTGATAAAGGGCATACATTATATTGTTAAACAATGTCATAGGTCCCTGTGTGTCCTACCTGATGTTTCTTTGAATGTTGTAGGAAATGAACTTGTAAATGTTGGCTCAGTAGAAGAAGGACCAGTGATGGCTTCCTCAGAATTTGTTGTCGATGTTTTAAGAGTGGTATCTGCACTTGAATGTTTTGTACCAGTAGCCTCAGATGTTGTTGTATCATGATCATATATGGTTGTATATTCAATTTCAGCAGTTGCTGAATCTCTAGAAGATTCCATAAATGTAGAGGTCCCAATTGAAGTCACAGTGTGTTTAGTACCAGTGGATACTTCAGATATTGTAGGCTTGTTGATTACAGATGTAGCTGCCATTGATTCTGTTGTTTCAGAAAGTTCAGATGTTTCCTGAGTATGAACTGTAGTGGTCTCCCCATCTGTAACACCTGTAGATGAGTGCATAGTTGTAGATGTTTCAACTGTGTATGATGTGTTTGTAGTGACCGTTGAGTCTTCTAATGCTGTGTCTGTGGCTCTCACAGAGGTAAATGCCTTCAATTCTGTGGAATTAGAAGTTTCAGATGTAATTGTTGTTCTTGAAGTTGTTGTAATTGATTCAGATTCTATATTTCACAAAAATAAAAGAGGAACATTTGAAACAATCTGCCCATTCATATACCAATACTTAATATTCACACATTTAATGTTAAACATTTTAATTAAACTACTGTAAAACAATACAGGTGTAGATCACATGTTGTTAATGGTAATTGGAAAAATACATATGGTAATATACATTATATTGGCAAATTAATAAATTGAAATTATTATAAAGCATACATTCTTCAAATTCAACTGGTAGATATGTCAAAACATTAAAAAATAAAGAATCCTCTAGTTTTTCGTCTATTGAAATCTTTCTAGTCTTGAAGAAATGGAAAAATAGAGTAGAATGAAACATTTTACGCAACGAGTCTACACATACTTTAGACATTAAAGAGCTAACTTATGTAATCACAAATCTTTTTAAATGAGTATAGGTGACAAAGAGCATACATTATATTGTTAACAATGTCATAGGTCCCTGTGTGTCCTACCTGATGTTTCTTTGAATGTTGTAGGAAATGGACTTGTAAATGTTGGCTCAGTAGAAGAAGGGCCAGTTGTGACTTCCTCAGAATTTGTTCTCGATGTTTTAAGAGTGGTATCTGCACTTGAATGTTTTGTACCAGTAGCCTCAGATGTTGTTGTATCATGATCATATATGGTTGTATATTCAATTTCAGCAGTTGCTGAACCTCTAGAAGTTTCCATAAATGTAGAGGTCCCAATTGAAGTTACAATGTGTTTAGTACCAGTGGATACTTCAGGTATTGTAGGCTTGTTGATTACAGATGTAGCTGCCATTGATTCTGTTGTTTCAGAAAGTTCCGATGTTTCCTGAGTATGAACTGTAGTAGCCTCCCCATCTGTAACACCTGTAGATGAGTGCATAGTTGTAGAAGATTCAGCTGTGGATGATGTGTTTGTAGTGACCATGGTGTTTTCTAATGCTCTATCTGTGGCTGTCACAGAGGTAAATTCCTTCAACTCTGTGGTATCAGAAGGTTCAGATGTAATTATTGTTCTTGAAGCTGTTGTAATTGATTCAGATTCTATATTTTCACAAAAATAAAAAAGGAAAATTTGAAACAATCTGCCCATTCATATAACAATGCTTAATATTCACACATGTGTAACGGTGTTTCTGGCCCGGTCTGACCCACCCAATCTCACATTGGCCCCTGTGGTCTAACCGGACCCCATTACAGTGTGGATATGTCATATGGTGCACCTGCTGGCTACAGGACTCCTGAGTCTCCCGCATGATGGTGTGTGGGGAGAACCCGTCGGACAGGCCTGAGGTAGGGTGCTGAGTCTCACCTAGTTACAGTGCAGCGCCTCCACCTCACCAGGGTCCCTGCGTCCGCATGGGGATGGTCCTGGCGAGGAACTCCTCCGTGGTGCTCCTCTCTGTACACTCATCCCCGATAGATACACGAGAGGGTTTCTGGCTGAACTCATCTTTATTGACACGGCAGGGCAACTGCCCTCCACAAGGAGTATCTTCAGCCGCTCATCTCGCCAGTGCTCCCTTTAGTTAGGTATGTCACCCAGATCAGGGATTCACTATTCCCGCAGGAATCACTGTCCTGTGCCAGGTCCCTGGACACAGCCTCCCATGGAGTTACTATAACATAACTGCCAGAGCTCCTCCTCAGCTCTGACAAGAGCTTTCCAGCAACACTCAGCAACCAACCACTTTGCAACTCCACATCAGAACTAACTTTAGAACACAGTGCTGTGCCTTATGTAAGGTTCTGAGGCTGACACATCTCTGACATCACTAACCATGGAGTCAGAGCATGTGACCAGTCCCAGCCATACACAGAGCACCCCACCAGGGTGTGAGGGAAAACCTCCATGATTACTGCTGGCATGCCCACACTTATCAGGCCTTACTGCCAGCAGGAGAGATGACTGTAGGCATTTTACATGACCGCTACATTCTCCCCCTGGTGAATCCCATCGTCCTCGCTGGGACCTAAATTTGTATACCTCTTTCCAGGAAGCACTGTAACACAAAACATAATTAGGTTAACATCCATACAAATTTTCAGCATATTGTAAACATGACCTCAGTACATATAAATACAGTCATCCGCCAAGCCCGCCCCGACCAGCAGCCACAGACCCGCAGGATGCGTCAGTACCCCCTAAAAATAGTGATCTGGGTCAGGTTTCCTCACTTCCCGGTTACCCATATCCAGGACCGTAACATAGTAATGCCTAGGTGACCCTCTCTCTGGCACATAGGTCACTCTATGTTTGTGAACATTTCTCCCTATGCTCCACACTCGCATCAGGGTGTCTATTCTTTCTTCCGCCTTTTTACCTACTATGTCGCTCCCCCTATTGGTTAAGTACAGCTCTATAGTTTCTTGGAGCCACGATTCCCTATTGTCCTCAATTTCATCCATCAGGGGCTCCGGAACATAGGGATACTCCAACCCATGGGATTTTTTATATTTGACTATTATAGCCCTCTCCGCCCTACTGACCCTGGTCAGATCCGCATTACCTGCCCTCCCAGGTAACACCCATGATAGGGGCTCATCAGGATCGACTGGGTCTGACAGTGTGTCGGGACCCATGGGCGCTATGTCTCTACGCTCCAGCTGGAACCACCTCTCCCGTAATTCCCTGTCCCTCTGCTCGGGTGTAAACTCTCCCTCTCTCCACCAGAAATCTACCACGTCCTCCCGCCGGATGAGGAACCGAGTACGGTCCATCCATGCGGAGTACCCCTCAAATAGTGGAGCCCACCACCGGGTCTCCTTAAAGGGATTAGGCCCTGGTTCCCGATCGTCATCAAATGAAAATACCCCTGACGACCTTGTGGATCGCGGTGTGGACCACCTTGATGACCTCGGAGCCTTTACTGCCAGTTGGGGTACTGTATGCGCCACCCTCAATTCTCCTCCTCCCCGTGAATCGCCTTCCGTAGCTCCACTGAGCTGCCTCTCCCCAGTCCGTTTTTCCTCCCCCCCCAAAGGTATGTCCACAAGTTCCAAGCTGGGCGGTGAACCCGGTGACCGTGTGATAGGGGTAGGGGCATTAGCTAGGGCATGGGGTTGGGTATAGGGGCATGGGACGGGACCCCACGGGGTTACGACCCGCTCCTGGCTGTCCGTAGACTGGTCCAAGGATGATGTCTCACCCTCCTCAGTCCTGAGATCGCCTCTCCGATTTCTGGGCAATACGAGCGGTCGGGGACCTTCCCCCAATCGCCGAAGCGTCGCTGCTTCCCCTTCCTGGGTTCCGCCGTCGCCACCGGAAGTGACGTCCTCCCCGGAACCGGAAGCGTCGCCATCTCGCGTTGGACCCCCATGCGGGATCTCTTCTCCCACGACATCCGGTTGCTCCGCCGTCGCCACCGGAAGTGATGCCGTCCCTCCACGTGCGCGTTGGGCCTGGCGCGGCCCTTCCAGCGCTTCGCCGTCTGTTGTGACCAGGTAAGAGATAGGGCTTTTTGGCTTACCCATCCGCAGGGGTGTAGGCGTCTCTCTCCCATCTCCGCCAGGTCCTGGGATGGCGGGACTCCGTCGGTCGGATCGCCGATCTGCGGGGGACGTCCGGTCACTCACCCCACGGGGCGTCGTCCTCCCCGTCTGTCTTTTCCGCTCCGTTCTTGCTACCGCCAGCTCACGGAGGTCCTCATCAGAGTAGTCCCCTCGCCCCGACCTAGGGGTCTCGGGGCGGGGTGAAAGTCTCTTTGCCCCTGTCGCGGGGTTTAATCCAGCCGCCTCAATGGCCAGTGACCCAGCCGACTTGACCGGCTCCAGTCCCCTGTCTCCGGGACTCGCGCGGTTGATCCACAGCGCGCCCGGGGACTCAGCAGAGCGCCGTGTCACATCCACCGGGGGGTCAGCAGGCTGTATTGGAACGAATGTGGGCATAGGCCACAGATACAAAGTCCCGCAATGAGGGCAACGTGCCATCGTATTCACTGTACCTCCGGGCAGCCCGCATTGTAGGCAGAGCCCGACTACCGTCTCTGTATTGGCCACCCTCACCACCAGCACCCCGCCGGGCACTGAGTAGGGCTGGGTGGAGACCATAGTGCCCACAGTGGAGGAGCAGGCCATTCTTGGTACAGGAGTCACTTCCTGTACAGGTCTCTCCTTCTCTGTGGTTCCTCGCAACTGACTGGTGGAAGTTGCTGGATCCGCCACTCCCTGCTTCGGCTCCTCCCTTCTCTGACAGAGTTGGAACCCGCCCCCAGGGGTTGCAATAATGGGCGGATCCCACAGGGGAATATCATGCCCCTTAATTAAGGCCGCACCTCTCTCAGTCCTGGTGGGCGCGGTTTGCGTTTTCGCGCCAGCCTCCTCTTCAGAGCTGGAGTCTTTTCCCGCGGCTAGTTCCCGCCTTCTCCTTGCAGCAGCTTTTTGCACAAGGTACCTTTGCTTGCAAATCACCTCCACGGCCGGAACTACTTTTTGTAGTGGCGCCGTCTGGATATCAGTCCCTGGGCCCAGTGGGTGCATTCCCACAGGCCATAATTGAAAGTCACTCCCCCTGGTAGAAATCAGGGGAGGGTCCCATAGACTCAACGGTTGACTCAGCACAGGGGCTGAATTAGTCACTGTCCATCCCGGCGCAGCCATAGCTTTCGCGCCATGCCCCCCTTCAGGGCGGGGCTCTGCTGTTCGCGCCATTCCCGGCCAGCTCTGTGCAAGTCCTGCAGCAGCCATTTTTTCTGCGCCTGGCCCATGCGGTTTCCCTAGCAAGCGGGAGCCGCCATTTTGGTTGGTTTTTGCGCCCAAAAAGTCCATTTGTTCGCTCTCCTCACGGGGTTCTCCCCCAATTATAACAATTTCTTCACACTCTTCAAGGGTGGCCCCTCGCTGTCCCAGGCAGGATAAAAACGGGGCAGCCACGGCCTTTGCTCCGCTCCAGAGCAAACTCGTTAAGGACAATTCAGCGACAGTCTGCTCTTCAGTGGGTTGCACGCCACGGGTGCCCTCCCCATCAGCCTCTGTCCGCCATTTTACGTTCTCCGCGCCACGCGGATCCTCCACTTTCTCATAACAGTTGTCGTACATGAGGCTCCACTCTGCGGGGCAGCCACCACACCGGTACAATAAAGATTAGTTCAGATGCACCACCACATGTGTACTTTCTCTAGGTGTGACTCAGGGTTGCACTACCTCAGGCTAGGCTCACTCTCTCAGTGTCTGCTGTGACTCCTTCCTCCCAGTCTGTGCTCCCTACGGTGAGTGTCTGGAATGGCTAGGTACTCTGGCTGGCTCTGCCATGCAGTACTTGGGGCGTCTACCTGTCTTGGTCAGCCTAGCGCAGACCCTCTCCAGGACTCCTGACCAAGTTAACAGGCTGTCCCTTCTGGCATCCTACCAACTAGCACTGCCTCAAGGTGACTCGGTCAGCTATAGCCCGCTCCAGACCCCTCACTCCTTTCAGGCCCCTAGGTTGTCCCTGCGAACTGACAATATCCCGTCAGCCCCCTGACCACCCCTAGGTCCGTCCCTACGCAGCACAAAGTGGCAGCAGACACTCTCCCTGTTTCCAAGTGACCTAGCTAAAAGCCTGTCCTGTTGACGGATCTGATCTCAGCAGCTCGCCTCCAAATGTAACGGTGTTTCTGGCCCGGTCTGACCCACCCAATCTCACATTGGCCCCTGTGGTCTAACCGGACCCCATTACAGTGTGGATATGTCATATGGTGCACCTGCTGGCTACAGGACTCCTGAGTCTCCCGCATGATGGTGTGTGGGGAGAACCCGTCGGACAGGCCTGAGGTAGGGTGCTGAGTCTCACCTAGTTACAGTGCAGCGCCTCCACCTCACCAGGGTCCCTGCGTCCGCATGGGGATGGTCCTGGCGAGGAACTCCTCCGTGGTGCTCCTCTCTGTACACTCATCCCCGATAGATACACGAGAGGGTTTCTGGCTGAACTCATCTTTATTGACACGGCAGGGCAACTGCCCTCCACAAGGAGTATCTTCAGCCGCTCATCTCGCCAGTGCTCCCTTTAGTTAGGTATGTCACCCAGATCAGGGATTCACTATTCCCGCAGGAATCACTGTCCTGTGCCAGGTCCCTGGACACAGCCTCCCATGGAGTTACTATAACATAACTGCCAGAGCTCCTCCTCAGCTCTGACAAGAGCTTTCCAGCAACACTCAGCAACCAACCACTTTGCAACTCCACATCAGAACTAACTTTAGAACACAGTGCTGTGCCTTATGTAAGGTTCTGAGGCTGACACATCTCTGACATCACTAACCATGGAGTCAGAGCATGTGACCAGTCCCAGCCATACACAGAGCACCCCACCAGGGTGTGAGGGAAAACCTCCATGATTACTGCTGGCATGCCCACACTTATCAGGCCTTACTGCCAGCAGGAGAGATGACTGTAGGCATTTTACATGACCGCTACACATGTATTTTAAAAACTTTTATTAAACTACTGTAAAACAATATAGGTGTAGATCACATGTGGTTAATGGTAAATTGGAAAAATACATATGGTAATATATATTATATTGGCAAATTAATAAATTGAAATTATTATAAAGCATACATTCTTCAAATTCAACTGGTAGATGTGTAAAAACATTAAAAAAATAAAGAAGCCTCTAGTTTTTCGTCTATTGAGATCTTTCTAGTCTTGAAGAAATGGAAAAATAGAGTAGAATGAAACATTTTACCCAACTAGTCTACACATACTTTTGACATTAAAGAGCTAACTTAGGTAATCACAAATCTTTTTACATGAATATAGGTGATAAAGAGCATACATTATATTGTTAACAATGTCATAGGTCCCTGTGTGTCCTACCTGATGTTTCTTTGAATGTTGTAGGAAATGGACTTGTAAATGTTGGCTCAGTAGAAGAAGGGCCAGTTGTGACTTCCTCAGAATTTGTTCTCGATGTTTTAAGAGTGGTATCTTCACTTGAATGTTTTGTACCAGTAGGCTCAGATGTTGTTGTATCCTGATCATATATGGTTGTATATTCAATTTCAGCAGTTGCTGAACCTCTAGAAGTTTCCATAAATGTAGAGGTCCCAATTGAAGTTACAATGTGTTTAGTACCAGTGGATACTTCAGGTATTGTAGGCTTGTTGATTACAGATGTAGCTGCCATTAATTCTGTTGTTTCAGAAAGTTCCGATGTTTCCTGAGTATGAACTGTAGTGGTTTCCCCATCTGTAACACCTGTAGATGAGTGCATAGTTGTAGATGTTTCAGCTGTGGATGATGTGAATGTAGTGACCGTGGAGTCTTCTAATGCTGTATCTGTGGCTGTCACAGAGGTAAATGCCTTCAATTCTGTGGTATCAGAAGGTTCAGATGTAATTGTTGTTCTTGAAGCTGTTGTAATTGATTGAGATTCTATATTTTCACAAAAAAAAAAGTGGAAAATTTGAAACAATCTGCCCATTCATATAACAATGCTTAATATTCACCCATGTATTTTAAAAACGTTTATTAAACTACTGTAAAACAATATAGGTGTCGATCCCATGTGGTTAATGGTAAATTGGAAAAATACATATGGTAATATACATTATATTGGCAAATTAATAAATTGAAATTATTATAAAGCATACATTCTTCAAATTCAACTGGTAGATGTGTAAAAACATTAAAAAAATAAAGAAGCCTCTAGTTTTTCGTCTATTGAGATCTTTCTAGTCTTGAAGAAATGGAAAAATAGAGTAGAATGAAACATTTTACCCAACTAGTCTACACATACTTTTGACATTAAAGAGCTAACTTAGGTAATCACAAATCTTTTTACATGAATATAGGTGATAAAGAGCATACATTATATTGTTAACAATGTCATAGGTCCCTGTGTGTCCTACCTGATGTTTCTTTGAATGTTGTAGGAAATGGACTTGTAAATGTTGGCTCAGTAGAAGAAGGGCCAGTTGTGACTTCCTCAGAATTTGTTCTCGATGTTTTAAGAGTGGTATCTTCACTTGAATGTTTTGTACCAGTAGGCTCAGATGTTGTTGTATCCTGATCATATATGGTTGTATATTCAATTTCAGCAGTTGCTGAACCTCTAGAAGTTTCCATAAATGTAGAGGTCCCAATTGAAGTTACAATGTGTTTAGTACCAGTGGATACTTCAGGTATTGTAGGCTTGTTGATTACAGATGTAGCTGCCATTAATTCTGTTGTTTCAGAAAGTTCCGATGTTTCCTGAGTATGAACTGTAGTGGTTTCCCCATCTGTAACACCTGTAGATGAGTGCATAGTTGTAGATGTTTCAGCTGTGGATGATGTGAATGTAGTGACCGTGGAGTCTTCTAATGCTGTATCTGTGGCTGTCACAGAGGTAAATGCCTTCAATTCTGTGGTATCAGAAGGTTCAGATGTAATTGTTGTTCTTGAAGCTGTTGTAATTGATTGAGATTCTATATTTTCACAAAAAAAAAAGTGGAAAATTTGAAACAATCTGCCCATTCATATAACAATGCTTAATATTCACCCATGTATTTTAAAAACGTTTATTAAACTACTGTAAAACAATATAGGTGTCGATCCCATGTGGTTAATGGTAAATTGGAAAAATACATATGGTAATATACATTATATTGGCAAATTAATAAATTGAAATTATTATAAAGCATACATTCTTCAAATTCAACTGGTAGATGTGTAAAAACATTAAAAAAATAAAGAAGCCTCTAGTTTTTCGTCTATTGAGATCTTTCTAGTCTTGAAGAAATGGAAAAATAGAGTAGAATGAAACATTTTACCCAACTAGTCTACACATACTTTTGACATTAAAGAGCTAACTTAGGTAATCACAAATCTTTTTACATGAATATAGGTGATAAAGAGCATACATTATATTGTTAACAATGTCATAGGTCCCTGTGTGTCCTACCTGATGTTTCTTTGAATGTTGTAGGAAATGGACTTGTAAAAGTTGGCTCAGTAGAAGAAGGGCCAGTTGTGGCTTCCTCAGAATGTGTTGTCGATGTTTTAAGAGTGGTATCTGCACTTGAATGTTTTGTACCAGTAGCCTCAGATGTTGTTGTATCCTGATCATATATGGTTGTATATTCAATTTCAGCAGTTGCTGAATCTCTAGAAGAATCCATAAATGTAGAGGTCCCAATTGAAGTTACAATGTGTTTAGTACCAGTGGATACTTCAGTTATTGTAGGCTTGTTGATTACAGATGTAGCTGCCATTGATTCTGTTGTTTCAGAAAGTTCCGATGTTTCCTGAGTATCAACTGTAGTAGTCTCCCCATCTGTAACACCTGTAGATGAGTGCATAGTTGTAGATGTTTCAGCTGTGGATGATGTGTTTGTAGTGACCATGGTGTCTTCTAATGCTCTATCTGTGGCTGTCACAGAGGTAAATTCCTTCAATTCTGTGGTATCAGAAGGTTCAGATGTAATTATTGTTCTTGAAGCTGTTGTAATTGATTTAGATTCTATATTTTCACAAAAATAAAAAAGGAAAATTTGAAACAATCTGCCCATTCATATAACAATGCTTAATATTCACACATATATTTTAAAAACTTTTATTAAACTACTGTAAAACAATGTAGGTGTAGATCACATGTGGTTAATGGTAAATTGGAAAAATACATATGGTAATATATATTATATTGGCAAATTAATAAATTGAAATTATTATAAAGCATACATTCTTCAAATTCAACTGGTAGATGTGTAAAAACATTAAAAAAATAAAGAAGCCTCTAGTTTTTCGTCTATTGAGATCTTTCTAGTCTTGAAGAAATGGAAAAATAGAGTAGAATGAAACATTTTACCCAACTAGTCTACACATACTTTTGACATTAAAGAGCTAACTTAGGTAATCACAAATCTTTTTACATGAATATAGGTGATAAAGAGCATACATTATATTGTTAACAATGTCATAGGTCCCTGTGTGTCCTACCTGATGTTTCTTTGAATGTTGTAGGAAATGGACTTGTAAATGTTGGCTCAGTAGAAGAAGGGCCAGTTGTGGCTTCCTCAGTAGTTGTCGCTGTTGTAAGAGTGGTATCTGCACTTGAATGTTTTGTACCAGTAGCCTCAGATGTTGTTGTATCCTGATCATATATGGTTGTATATTCAATTTCAGCAGTTGCTGAACCTCTTGACGTTTCCATAAATGTAGAGGTCCCAATTGAAGTTACAATGTGTTTAGTACCAGTGGATACTTCAGGTATTGTAGGCTTGTTGGATACAGTTGTAGCTGCCATTGATTCTGTTATTTCAGAAAGTTCTGATGTTACCTGAGTATGAACTGTAGTGGTCTCCCCATCTGTAACACCTGTAGATGAGTGCATAGTTGTAGATGTTTCAGCTGTGGATGATGTGTCTGTAGGGACTGAGGAGTCTTCTAATGCTGTATCTGTGGCTGTCACAGAGGTAAATGCCTTCAATTCTGTGGTATCAGAAGGTTCAGATGTAATTGTTGTTCTTGAAGCTGTTGTAATTGATTCAGATTCTATATTTCACAAAAATAAAAGAGGAAAATTTGAAACAATCTGCCCATTCATATAACAATGCTTAATATTCACACATGTATGTTAAACATTTTAATTAAACTACTGTAAAACAATATAGGTGTAGATCACATGTTGTTAATGGTAAATTGGAAAAATACATATGGTAATATATATTATATTGGCAAATTAATAAATTGAAATTATTATAAAGCATACATTCTTCAAATTCAACTGGTAGATGTGTAAAAACATTAAAAAAAATAAAGAAGCCTCTAGTTTTTCGTCTATTGAGATCTTTCTAGTCTTGAAGAAATGGAAAAATAGAGTAGAATGAAACATTTTACCCAACTAGTCTACACATACATTTGACATTAAAGAGCTAACTTAGGTAATCACAAATCTTTTTACATGAAGATAGGTGATAAAGAGCATACATTATATTGTTAACAATGTCATAGGTCCCTGTGTGTCCTACCTGATGTTTCTTTGAATGTTGTAGGAAATGGACTTGTAAAAGTTGGCTCAGTAGAAGAAGGGCCAGTTGTGGCTTCCTCAGAATTTGTTGTCGATGTTTTAAGAGTGGTATCTGCACTTGAATGATTTGTACCAGTAGCCTCAGATGTTGTTGTATCCTGATCATATATGGTTGTATATTCAATTTCAGCAGTTGCTGAATCTCTAGAAGAATCCATAAATGTAGAGGTCCCAATTGAAGTTACAATGTGTTTTGTACCAGTGGATACTTCAGGTATTGTAGGCTTGTTGATCACAGATGTAGCTGCCATTGATTCTGTGGTTTCAGAAAGTTCTGATGTTTCCTGAGTATGAACTGTAGTGGTCTCTCCATCTGTATCACCTGTAGATGAGTGCATAGTTGTAGATGTTTCAGCTGTGGATGATGTGTTTGTAGTTACCATGGTGTCTTCTAATGCTCTATCTGTGGCTGTCACAGAGGGAAATTCCTTCAATTCTGTGGTATCAGAAGGTTCAGATGTAATTGTTGTTCTTGAAGCTGTTGTAATTGATTCAGATTCTATATTTTCACAAAAATAAAAAAGGAAAATTTGAAACAATCTGCCCATTCATATAACAATGCTTAATATTCACACATGTATTTTAAAAACTTTTATTAAACTACTGTAAAACAATATAGGTGTAGATCACATGTGGTTAATGGTAAATTGGAAAAATACATATGGTAATATATATTATATTGGCAAATTAATAAATTGAAATTATTATAAAGCATACATTCTTCAAATTCAACTGGTAGATGTGTAAAAACATTAAAAAAATAAAGAAGCCTCTAGTTTTTCGTCTATTGAGATCTTTCTAGTCTTGAAGAAATGGAAAAATAGAGTAGAATGAAACATTTTACCCAACTAGTCTACACATACTTTTGACATTAAAGAGCTAACTTAGGTAATCACAAATCTTTTTACATGAATATAGGTGATAAAGAGCATACATTATATTGTTAACAATGTCATAGGTCCCTGTGTGTCCTACCTGATGTTTCTTTGAATGTTGTAGGAAATGGACTTGTAAATGTTGGCTCAGTAGAAGAAGGGCCAGTTGTGACTTCCTCAGAATTTGTTCTCGATGTTTTAAGAGTGGTATCTTCACTTGAATGTTTTGTACCAGTAGGCTCAGATGTTGTTGTATCCTGATCATATATGGTTGTATATTCAATTTCAGCAGTTGCTGAACCTCTAGAAGTTTCCATAAATGTAGAGGTCCCAATTGAAGTTACAATGTGTTTAGTACCAGTGGATACTTCAGGTATTGTAGGCTTGTTGATTACAGATGTAGCTGCCATTAATTCTGTTGTTTCAGAAAGTTCCGATGTTTCCTGAGTATGAACTGTAGTGGTTTCCCCATCTGTAACACCTGTAGATGAGTGCATAGTTGTAGATGTTTCAGCTGTGGATGATGTGAATGTAGTGACCGTGGAGTCTTCTAATGCTGTATCTGTGGCTGTCACAGAGGTAAATGCCTTCAATTCTGTGGTATCAGAAGGTTCAGATGTAATTGTTGTTCTTGAAGCTGTTGTAATTGATTGAGATTCTATATTTTCACAAAAAAAAAAGTGGAAAATTTGAAACAATCTGCCCATTCATATAACAATGCTTAATATTCACCCATGTATTTTAAAAACGTTTATTAAACTACTGTAAAACAATATAGGTGTCGATCCCATGTGGTTAATGGTAAATTGGAAAAATACATATGGTAATATACATTATATTGGCAAATTAATAAATTAAAATTATTATAAAGCATACATTCTTCAAATTCAACTGGTAGATGTGTAAAAACATTAAAAAAATAAAGAAGCCTCTAGTTTTTCGTCTATTGAGATCTTTCTAGTCTTGAAGAAATGGAAAAATAGAGTAGAATGAAACATTTTACCCAACTAGTCTACACATACTTTTGACATTAAAGAGCTAACTTAGGTAATCACAAATCTTTTTACATGAATATAGGTGATAAAGAGCATACATTATATTGTTAACAATGTCATAGGTCCCTGTGTGTCCTACCTGATGTTTCTTTGAATGTTGTAGGAAATGGACTAGTAAATGTTGGCTCAGTAGAAGAAGGGCCAGTTGTGACTTCCTCAGAATTTGTTCTCGATGTTTTAAGAGTGGTATATGCACTTGAATGTTTTGTACCAGTAGCCTCAGATGTTGTTGTATCCTGATCATATATGGTTGTATATTCAATTTCAGCAGTTGCTGAACCTCTAGAAGTTTCCATAAATGTAGAAGTCCCAATTGAAGTTACAATGTGTTTAGTACTAGTGGATACTTCAGGTATTGTAGGCTTGTTGATTACAGATGTAGCTGCCATTGATTCTGTTTCAGAAAGTTCCGATGTTTCCTGAGTATGAACTGTAGTGGTCTCCCCATCTGAAACACCTGTAGATGAGTGCATAGTTGTAGATGTTTCCGCTGTGGCTGATGTGTTTTTAGTGACCGTGGAGTCTTCTAATGCTGTATCTGTGGCTGTCACAGAGGTAAATTCCTTCAATTCTGTGGTATCAGAAGGTTCAGATGTAATTGTTGTTCTTGAAGCTGTTGTAATTGATTCAGATTCTATATTTCACAAAAATAAAAGAGGATAATTTGAAACAATCTGCCCATTCATATAACAATGCTTTATATTCACATATGTATGTTAAAAATTTGAATTAAACTACTGTAAAACAATATAGGTGTAGATCACATGTGGTTAATGGTAAATTGGAAAAATACATATGGTAATATACATTATATCGGCAAATTAATAAATTGAAATTATTATAAAGCATACATTCTTCAAATTCAACTGGTAGATGTGTAAAAACATTAAATAATAAAGAAGCCTCTAGTTTTTCGTCTATTGAGATCTTTCTAGTCTTGATGAAATGGAAAAATTAAGTAGAATGAAACATTTTACCCAACTAGCCTACACATACTTTTGACATTAAAGAGTTAACTTATGTAATCACAAATCTTTTTATATGAATATAGGTGATAAAGAGCATACATTATATTGTTAACAATGTCATAGGTCCCTGTGTGTCCTACCTGATGTTTCTTTGAATGTTGTAGGAAATGGACTTGTAAAAGTTGGCTCAGTAGAAGAAGGGCCAGTTGTGGCTTCCTCAGAATGTGTTGTCGATGTTTTAAGAGTGGTATCTGCACTTGAATGTTTTGTACCAGTAGCCTCAGATGTTGTTGTATCCTGATCATATATGGTTGTATATTCAATTTCAGCAGTTGCTGAATCTCTAGAAGAATCCATAAATGTAGAGGTCCCAATTGAAGTTACAATGTGTTTAGTACCAGTGGATACTTCAGTTATTGTAGGCTTGTTGATTACAGATGTAGCTGCCATTGATTCTGTTGTTTCAGAAAGTTCCGATGTTTCCTGAGTATCAACTGTAGTAGTCTCCCCATCTGTAACACCTGTAGATGAGTGCATAGTTGTAGATGTTTCAGCTGTGGATGATGTGTTTGTAGTGACCATGGTGTCTTCTAATGCTCTATCTGTGGCTGTCACAGAGGTAAATTCCTTCAATTCTGTGGTATCAGAAGGTTCAGATGTAATTATTGTTCTTGAAGCTGTTGTAATTGATTTAGATTCTATATTTTCACAAAAATAAAAAAGGAAAATTTGAAACAATCTGCCCATTCATATAACAATGCTTAATATTCACACATATATTTTAAAAACTTTTATTAAACTACTGTAAAACAATGTAGGTGTAGATCACATGTGGTTAATGGTAAATTGGAAAAATACATATGGTAATATATATTATATTGGCAAATTAATAAATTGAAATTATTATAAAGCATACATTCTTCAAATTCAACTGGTAGATGTGTAAAAACATTAAAAAAATAAAGAAGCCTCTAGTTTTTCGTCTATTGAGATCTTTCTAGTCTTGAAGAAATGGAAAAATAGAGTAGAATGAAACATTTTACCCAACTAGTCTACACATACTTTTGACATTAAAGAGCTAACTTAGGTAATCACAAATCTTTTTACATGAATATAGGTGATAAAGAGCATACATTATATTGTTAACAATGTCATAGGTCCCTGTGTGTCCTACCTGATGTTTCTTTGAATGTTGTAGGAAATGGACTTGTAAATGTTGGCTCAGTAGAAGAAGGGCCAGTTGTGGCTTCCTCAGTAGTTGTCGCTGTTGTAAGAGTGGTATCTGCACTTGAATGTTTTGTACCAGTAGCCTCAGATGTTGTTGTATCCTGATCATATATGGTTGTATATTCAATTTCAGCAGTTGCTGAACCTCTTGACGTTTCCATAAATGTAGAGGTCCCAATTGAAGTTACAATGTGTTTAGTACCAGTGGATACTTCAGGTATTGTAGGCTTGTTGGATACAGTTGTAGCTGCCATTGATTCTGTTATTTCAGAAAGTTCTGATGTTACCTGAGTATGAACTGTAGTGGTCTCCCCATCTGTAACACCTGTAGATGAGTGCATAGTTGTAGATGTTTCAGCTGTGGATGATGTGTCTGTAGGGACTGAGGAGTCTTCTAATGCTGTATCTGTGGCTGTCACAGAGGTAAATGCCTTCAATTCTGTGGTATCAGAAGGTTCAGATGTAATTGTTGTTCTTGAAGCTGTTGTAATTGATTCAGATTCTATATTTCACAAAAATAAAAGAGGAAAATTTGAAACAATCTGCCCATTCATATAACAATGCTTAATATTCACACATGTATGTTAAACATTTTAATTAAACTACTGTAAAACAATATAGGTGTAGATCACATGTTGTTAATGGTAAATTGGAAAAATACATATGGTAATATATATTATATTGGCAAATTAATAAATTGAAATTATTATAAAGCATACATTCTTCAAATTCAACTGGTAGATGTGTAAAAACATTAAAAAAAATAAAGAAGCCTCTAGTTTTTCGTCTATTGAGATCTTTCTAGTCTTGAAGAAATGGAAAAATAGAGTAGAATGAAACATTTTACCCAACTAGTCTACACATACATTTGACATTAAAGAGCTAACTTAGGTAATCACAAATCTTTTTACATGAAGATAGGTGATAAAGAGCATACATTATATTGTTAACAATGTCATAGGTCCCTGTGTGTCCTACCTGATGTTTCTTTGAATGTTGTAGGAAATGGACTTGTAAAAGTTGGCTCAGTAGAAGAAGGGCCAGTTGTGGCTTCCTCAGAATTTGTTGTCGATGTTTTAAGAGTGGTATCTGCACTTGAATGATTTGTACCAGTAGCCTCAGATGTTGTTGTATCCTGATCATATATGGTTGTATATTCAATTTCAGCAGTTGCTGAATCTCTAGAAGAATCCATAAATGTAGAGGTCCCAATTGAAGTTACAATGTGTTTTGTACCAGTGGATACTTCAGGTATTGTAGGCTTGTTGATCACAGATGTAGCTGCCATTGATTCTGTGGTTTCAGAAAGTTCTGATGTTTCCTGAGTATGAACTGTAGTGGTCTCTCCATCTGTATCACCTGTAGATGAGTGCATAGTTGTAGATGTTTCAGCTGTGGATGATGTGTTTGTAGTGACCATGGTGTCTTCTAATGCTCTATCTGTGGCTGTCACAGAGGGAAATTCCTTCAATTCTGTGGTATCAGAAGGTTCAGATGTAATTGTTGTTCTTGAAGCTGTTGTAATTGATTCAGATTCTATATTTTCACAAAAATAAAAAAGGAAAATTTGAAACAATCTGCCCATTCATATAACAATGCTTAATATTCACACATGTATTTTAAAAACTTTTATTAAACTACTGTAAAACAATATAGGTGTAGATCACATGTGGTTAATGGTAAATTGGAAAAATACATATGGTAATATATATTATATTGGCAAATTAATAAATTGAAATTATTATAAAGCATACATTCTTCAAATTCAACTGGTAGATGTGTAAAAACATTAAAAAAATAAAGAAGCCTCTAGTTTTTCGTCTATTGAGATCTTTCTAGTCTTGAAGAAATGGAAAAATAGAGTAGAATGAAACATTTTACCCAACTAGTCTACACATACTTTTGACATTAAAGAGCTAACTTAGGTAATCACAAATCTTTTTACATGAATATAGGTGATAAAGAGCATACATTATATTGTTAACAATGTCATAGGTCCCTGTGTGTCCTACCTGATGTTTCTTTGAATGTTGTAGGAAATGGACTTGTAAATGTTGGCTCAGTAGAAGAAGGGCCAGTTGTGACTTCCTCAGAATTTGTTCTCGATGTTTTAAGAGTGGTATCTTCACTTGAATGTTTTGTACCAGTAGGCTCAGATGTTGTTGTATCCTGATCATATATGGTTGTATATTCAATTTCAGCAGTTGCTGAACCTCTAGAAGTTTCCATAAATGTAGAGGTCCCAATTGAAGTTACAATGTGTTTAGTACCAGTGGATACTTCAGGTATTGTAGGCTTGTTGATTACAGATGTAGCTGCCATTAATTCTGTTGTTTCAGAAAGTTCCGATGTTTCCTGAGTATGAACTGTAGTGGTTTCCCCATCTGTAACACCTGTAGATGAGTGCATAGTTGTAGATGTTTCAGCTGTGGATGATGTGAATGTAGTGACCGTGGAGTCTTCTAATGCTGTATCTGTGGCTGTCACAGAGGTAAATGCCTTCAATTCTGTGGTATCAGAAGGTTCAGATGTAATTGTTGTTCTTGAAGCTGTTGTAATTGATTGAGATTCTATATTTTCACAAAAAAAAAAGTGGAAAATTTGAAACAATCTGCCCATTCATATAACAATGCTTAATATTCACCCATGTATTTTAAAAACGTTTATTAAACTACTGTAAAACAATATAGGTGTCGATCCCATGTGGTTAATGGTAAATTGGAAAAATACATATGGTAATATACATTATATTGGCAAATTAATAAATTGAAATTATTATAAAGCATACATTCTTCAAATTCAACTGGTAGATGTGTAAAAACATTAAAAAAATAAAGAAGCCTCTAGTTTTTCGTCTATTGAGATCTTTCTAGTCTTGAAGAAATGGAAAAATAGAGTAGAATGAAACATTTTACCCAACTAGTCTACACATACTTTTGACATTAAAGAGCTAACTTAGGTAATCACAAATCTTTTTACATGAATATAGGTGATAAAGAGCATACATTATATTGTTAACAATGTCATAGGTCCCTGTGTGTCCTACCTGATGTTTCTTTGAATGTTGTAGGAAATGGACTTGTAAATGTTGGCTCAGTAGAAGAAGGGCCAGTTGTGACTTCCTCAGAATTTGTTCTCGATGTTTTAAGAGTGGTATCTTCACTTGAATGTTTTGTACCAGTAGGCTCAGATGTTGTTGTATCCTGATCATATATGGTTGTATATTCAATTTCAGCAGTTGCTGAACCTCTAGAAGTTTCCATAAATGTAGAGGTCCCAATTGAAGTTACAATGTGTTTAGTACCAGTGGATACTTCAGGTATTGTAGGCTTGTTGATTACAGATGTAGCTGCCATTAATTCTGTTGTTTCAGAAAGTTCCGATGTTTCCTGAGTATGAACTGTAGTGGTTTCCCCATCTGTAACACCTGTAGATGAGTGCATAGTTGTAGATGTTTCAGCTGTGGATGATGTGAATGTAGTGACCGTGGAGTCTTCTAATGCTGTATCTGTGGCTGTCACAGAGGTAAATGCCTTCAATTCTGTGGTATCAGAAGGTTCAGATGTAATTGTTGTTCTTGAAGCTGTTGTAATTGATTGAGATTCTATATTTTCACAAAAAAAAAAGTGGAAAATTTGAAACAATCTGCCCATTCATATAACAATGCTTAATATTCACCCATGTATTTTAAAAACGTTTATTAAACTACTGTAAAACAATATAGGTGTCGATCCCATGTGGTTAATGGTAAATTGGAAAAATACATATGGTAATATACATTATATTGGCAAATTAATAAATTGAAATTATTATAAAGCATACATTCTTCAAATTCAACTGGTAGATGTGTAAAAACATTAAAAAAATAAAGAAGCCTCTAGTTTTTCGTCTATTGAGATCTTTCTAGTCTTGAAGAAATGGAAAAATAGAGTAGAATGAAACATTTTACCCAACTAGTCTACACATACTTTTGACATTAAAGAGCTAACTTAGGTAATCACAAATCTTTTTACATGAATATAGGTGATAAAGAGCATACATTATATTGTTAACAATGTCATAGGTCCCTGTGTGTCCTACCTGATGTTTCTTTGAATGTTGTAGGAAATTGACTTGTAAAAGTTGGCTCAGTAGAAGAAGGGCCAGTTGTGGCTTCCTCAGAATGTGTTGTCGATGTTTTAAGAGTGGTATCTGCACTTGAATGTTTTGTACCAGTAGCCTCAGATGTTGTTGTATCCTGATCATATATGGTTGTATATTCAATTTCAGCAGTTGCTGAATCTCTAGAAGAATCCATAAATGTAGAGGTCCCAATTGAAGTTACAATGTGTTTAGTACCAGTGGATACTTCAGTTATTGTAGGCTTGTTGATTACAGATGTAGCTGCCATTGATTCTGTTGTTTCAGAAAGTTCCGATGTTTCCTGAGTATCAACTGTAGTAGTCTCCCCATCTGTAACACCTGTAGATGAGTGCATAGTTGTAGATGTTTCAGCTGTGGATGATGTGTTTGTAGTGACCATGGTGTCTTCTAATGCTCTATCTGTGGCTGTCACAGAGGTAAATTCCTTCAATTCTGTGGTATCAGAAGGTTCAGATGTAATTATTGTTCTTGAAGCTGTTGTAATTGATTTAGATTCTATATTTTCACAAAAATAAAAAAGGAAAATTTGAAACAATCTGCCCATTCATATAACAATGCTTAATATTCACACATATATTTTAAAAACTTTTATTAAACTACTGTAAAACAATGTAGGTGTAGATCACATGTGGTTAATGGTAAATTGGAAAAATACATATGGTAATATATATTATATTGGCAAATTAATAAATTGAAATTATTATAAAGCATACATTCTTCAAATTCAACTGGTAGATGTGTAAAAACATTAAAAAAATAAAGAAGCCTCTAGTTTTTCGTCTATTGAGATCTTTCTAGTCTTGAAGAAATGGAAAAATAGAGTAGAATGAAACATTTTACCCAACTAGTCTACACATACTTTTGACATTAAAGAGCTAACTTAGGTAATCACAAATCTTTTTACATGAATATAGGTGATAAAGAGCATACATTATATTGTTAACAATGTCATAGGTCCCTGTGTGTCCTACCTGATGTTTCTTTGAATGTTGTAGGAAATGGACTTGTAAATGTTGGCTCAGTAGAAGAAGGGCCAGTTGTGGCTTCCTCAGTAGTTGTCGCTGTTGTAAGAGTGGTATCTGCACTTGAATGTTTTGTACCAGTAGCCTCAGATGTTGTTGTATCCTGATCATATATGGTTGTATATTCAATTTCAGCAGTTGCTGAACCTCTTGACGTTTCCATAAATGTAGAGGTCCCAATTGAAGTTACAATGTGTTTAGTACCAGTGGATACTTCAGGTATTGTAGGCTTGTTGGATACAGTTGTAGCTGCCATTGATTCTGTTATTTCAGAAAGTTCTGATGTTACCTGAGTATGAACTGTAGTGGTCTCCCCATCTGTAACACCTGTAGATGAGTGCATAGTTGTAGATGTTTCAGCTGTGGATGATGTGTCTGTAGGGACTGAGGAGTCTTCTAATGCTGTATCTGTGGCTGTCACAGAGGTAAATGCCTTCAATTCTGTGGTATCAGAAGGTTCAGATGTAATTGTTGTTCTTGAAGCTGTTGTAATTGATTCAGATTCTATATTTCACAAAAATAAAAGAGGAAAATTTGAAACAATCTGCCCATTCATATAACAATGCTTAATATTCACACATGTATGTTAAACATTTTAATTAAACTACTGTAAAACAATATAGGTGTAGATCACATGTTGTTAATGGTAAATTGGAAAAATACATATGGTAATATATATTATATTGGCAAATTAATAAATTGAAATTATTATAAAGCATACATTCTTCAAATTCAACTGGTAGATGTGTAAAAACATTAAAAAAAATAAAGAAGCCTCTAGTTTTTCGTCTATTGAGATCTTTCTAGTCTTGAAGAAATGGAAAAATAGAGTAGAATGAAACATTTTACCCAACTAGTCTACACATACATTTGACATTAAAGAGCTAATTTAGGTAATCACAAATCTTTTTACATGAAGATAGGTGATAAAGAGCATACATTATATTGTTAACAATGTCATAGGTCCCTGTGTGTCCTACCTGATGTTTCTTTGAATGTTGTAGGAAATGGACTTGTAAAAGTTGGCTCAGTAGAAGAAGGGCCAGTTGTGGCTTCCTCAGAATTTGTTGTCGATGTTTTAAGAGTGGTATCTGCACTTGAATGATTTGTACCAGTAGCCTCAGATGTTGTTGTATCCTGATCATATATGGTTGTATATTCAATTTCAGCAGTTGCTGAATCTCTAGAAGAATCCATAAATGTAGAGGTCCCAATTGAAGTTACAATGTGTTTTGTACCAGTGGATACTTCAGGTATTGTAGGCTTGTTGATCACAGATGTAGCTGCCATTGATTCTGTGGTTTCAGAAAGTTCTGATGTTTCCTGAGTATGAACTGTAGTGGTCTCTCCATCTGTATCACCTGTAGATGAGTGCATAGTTGTAGATGTTTCAGCTGTGGATGATGTGTTTGTAGTGACCATGGTGTCTTCTAATGCTCTATCTGTGGCTGTCACAGAGGGAAATTCCTTCAATTCTGTGGTATCAGAAGGTTCAGATGTAATTGTTGTTCTTGAAGCTGTTGTAATTGATTCAGATTCTATATTTTCACAAAAATAAAAAAGGAAAATTTGAAACAATCTGCCCATTCATATAACAATGCTTAATATTCACACATGTATTTTAAAAACTTTTATTAAACTACTGTAAAACAATATAGGTGTAGATCACATGTGGTTAATGGTAAATTGGAAAAATACATATGTTAATATACATTATATTGGCAAATTAATACATTGAAATTTTGTAAAGCATAAATTCTTCAAATTCAACTGGTAGATCTGTAAAAACATTAAAAAATAAAGAAGCCTCTAGTTTTTCATCTATTGAGATCTTTCTAGTCTTGAAGAAATGGAAAAATAGTGTAGAATAAAACATTTTACCCAACTAGTCTACACATACTTTTGACATTAAAGAGCTAACTTAGGTAATCACAAATCTTTTTACATGAATATAGGTGATAAAGAGCATACATTATATTGTTAACAATGTCATAGGTCCCTGTGTGTCCTACCTGATGTTTCTTTGAATGTTGTAGGAAATGGACTAGTAAATGTTGGCTCAGTAGAAGAAGGGCCAGTTGTGACTTCCTCAGAATTTGTTCTCGATGTTTTAAGAGTGGTATATGCACTTGAATGTTTTGTACCAGTAGCCTCAGATGTTGTTGTATCCTGATCATATATGGTTGTATATTCAATTTCAGCAGTTGCTGAACCTCTAGAAGTTTCCATAAATGTAGAAGTCCCAATTGAAGTTACAATGTGTTTAGTACTAGTGGATACTTCAGGTATTGTAGGCTTGTTGATTACAGATGTAGCTGCCATTGATTCTGTTTCAGAAAGTTCCGATGTTTCCTGAGTATGAACTGTAGTGGTCTCCCCATCTGAAACACCTGTAGATGAGTGCATAGTTGTAGATGTTTCCGCTGTGGCTGATGTGTTTTTAGTGACCGTGGAGTCTTCTAATGCTGTATCTGTGACTGTCACAGAGGTAAATTCCTTCAATTCTGTGGTATCAGAAGGTTCAGATGTAATTGTTGTTCTTGAAGCTGTTGTAATTGATTCAGATTCTATATTTCACAAAAATAAAAGAGGATAATTTGAAACAATCTGCCCATTCATATAACAATGCTTTATATTCACATATGTATGTTAAAAATTTGAATTAAACTACTGTAAAACAATATAGGTGTAGATCACATGTGGTTAATGGTAAATTGGAAAAATACATATGGTAATATACATTATATCGGCAAATTAATAAATTGAAATTATTATAAAGCATACATTCTTCAAATTCAACTGGTAGATGTGTAAAAACATTAAATAATAAAGAAGCCTCTAGTTTTTCGTCTATTGAGATCTTTCTAGTCTTGATGAAATGGAAAAATTAAGTAGAATGAAACATTTTACCCAACTAGCCTACACATACTTTTGACATTAAAGAGTTAACTTATGTAATCACAAATCTTTTTATATGAATATAGGTGATAAAGAGCATACATTATATTGTTAACAATGTCAAAGGCCCCTGTGTATCCTACCTGATGTTTCTTTGAATGTTGTAGGAAATGGACTTGTAAATGTTGGCTCAGTAGAAGAAAGTCCAGTTGTGGCTTCCTCAGTAGTTGTCGCTGTTGTAAGAGTGGTATCTGCACTTGAATGTTTTGTACCAGTAGCCTCAGATTTTGTTGTATCCTGATCATACATGGTTGTATATTCAATTTCAGGAGTTGCTGAATCTCTCGAAGATTCCATAAATGTAGAGGTCCCAATTGAAGTTACAATGTGTTTAGTACCAGTGGATACTTCAGGTATTGTAGGCTTGTTGATTACAGATGTAGCTGATATTGATTCTGTTGTTTCAGAAAGTTCAGATGTTTCCTGAGTATGAACTGTAGTTGTCTCCCCATCTGTAACACCTGTAGATGAGTGCATAGTTGTAGATGTTTCAGCTGTGGATGATGTGTATGTAGTGACCGTGGAGTCTTCTAATGCTGTATCTGTGGCAGTCACTGAGGTGAATGCCTTCAATTCTGTGGTATCAGAAGGTTCAGATGTAATTGTTGTTCTTGAAGCTGTTGTAATTGATTCAGATTCTATATTTCACAAAAATAAAAGAGGAACATTTGAAACAATCTGCCCATTCATATAACAATGCTTAATATTCACACATGTATGTTAAACATTTTAATTAAACTACTGTAAAACAATATTGGTGTAGATCCCATGTGGTTAATGGTAAATTGGAAAAAGACATATGGTAATATACATTATATTGGCAAATTAATAAATTGAAATTATTATAAAGCATACATTCTTCAAATTCAACTGGTAGATATGTCAAAACATTAAAAAATAAAGAAGCCTCTAGTTTTTCGTCTATTGAGATCTTTCTAGTCTTGAAGAAATGGAAAAATAGAGTAGAATGAAACATTTTACCCAACTAGTCTACACATACATTTGACATTAAAGAGCTAACTTATGTAATCATAAATCTTTTTACATGAATATAGGTGATAAAGAACATACATTATATTGTTAACAATGTCATAGGTCACGGTGTGTCCTACCTGATGTTTCTTTGAATGTTGTAGGAAATGGACTAGTAAATGTTGGCTCAGTAGAAGAAGGTCCAGTTGTGGCTTCCTCAGTAGAGGTCGCTGTTGTAAGAGTGGTATCTGCACTTGAATTTTTTGTACCAGTAGCCACAGATGTTGTTGTATCTTTATCATATATGGTTGTATATTCAATTTCAGCATTTGCTGAATCTCTAGAAGATTCCATAAATGTAGAGGTCCCAATTGAAGTCACAATGTGTTTAGTACCAGTGGATACTTCAGGTATTGTAGGCTTGTTGATTACAGATGGAGCTGCCATTGATTCTGTTGTTTCAGAAAGTTGAGTTGTTTCCTGAGTATGAACTGTAGTGGTCTCCCCATCTGTAACACCTGTAGATGAGTGCATAGTTGTAGATGTTTCAGCTGTGGATGATGTGTATGTAGTGACCGTGGAGTCTTCTAATGCTGTACCTGTGGCTTTCACTGAGGTAAATGGCTTCAATTTTGTGGTATCAGAAGGTTCAGATGTAATTGTTGTTCTTGAAGCTGTTGTAATTGATTCAGATTCTATATTTCAGAAAAATAAAAGAGGAAAATTTGAAACAATCTGCCCACTCATATAACAATGCTTAATATTCACACATGTATGTTTAACATTTTAATTAAACTACTGTAAAACAATATAGGTGTAGATCACATGTGGTTAATGGTAAATTGGAAAAATACATATGGTAATATACATTATATTGGCAAATTAATAAATTGAAATTATTATAAAGCATACATTCTTCAAATTCAACTGGTAGATATGTCAAAACGTTAAAAAATAAAGAAGCCTTTAGTTTTTCGTCTATTGAGATCTTTCTAGTCTTGAAGAAATGGAAAAATAGAGTAGAATTAAACATTTTACCCTACTAGTCTACACATACTTTTGACATTAACGAGCTTACTTATGTAATCATAAATCTTTTTACATGAATATACGTGATAAAGAGCATACATTATATTGTTAACAATGTCATAGGTCCCGGTGTGTCCTACCTGATGTTTCTTTGAATGTTGTAGGAAATGGACTAGTAAATGTTGGCTCAGTAGAAGAATGTCCAGTTGTGGCTTCCTCAGTAGTTGTCGCTGTTGTAAGAGTGGTATCTGCACTTGAATGTTTTGTACCAGTAGCCTCAGATGTTGTTGTATCCTGATCATATATGGTTGTATATTCAATTTCAGGAGTTGCTGAATCTTTCGAAGATTCCATAAATGTAGAGGTCCCAATTGAAGTCACAATGTGTTTAGTACCAGTGGATACTTCAGGTATTGTAGGCTTGTTGATTACAGATGTAGCTGCCATTGATTCTGTTGTTTCAGAAAGTTGAGATGTTTCCTGAGTATGAACTGTAGTGGTCTCCCCATCTGTAACACCTGTAGATGTGTGCATAGTTGTAGATGTTTCAGCTGTGGATGATGTGTATGTAGTGACCGTGGAGTCTTCTAATGCTGTATCTGTGGCTGTCACAGAGGTAAATGCCTTCAATTCTGTGGTATCAGAAGGTTCAGATGTAATTGTTGTTCTTGAAGCTGTTGTAATTGATTCAGATTCTATATTTCACAAAAATAAAAGAGGAACATTTGAAACAATCTGCCCATTCATATAACAATGCTTAATATTCACACATGTATGTTAAACATTTTAATTTTAACTGCTGTAAAACAATATAGGTGTAGATCACATGTGGTTAATGGTAAATTGGAAAAATACATATGGTAATATACATTATATTGGCAAATTAATAAATTGAAATTATTATAAAGCATACATTCTTCAAATTCAACTGGTAGATATGTGAAAACATTAAAAAAATAAAGAAGCCTTTAGTTTTTCGTCTATTGAGATCTTTCTAGTCTTGAAGAAATGGAAAAATAGAGTAGAATTAAACATTTTACCCTACTAGTCTACACATACTTTTGACATTAAAGAGCTAACTTATGTAATCATAAATCTTTTTACATGAATATAGGTGATAAAGAGCATACATTATATTGTTAGCAATGTCATAGGTCCCGGTGTGTCCTACCTGATGTTTCTTTGAATGTTGTATTAAATGGACTAGTAAATATTGGCTCAGTAGAAGAAGGTCCAGTTGTGGCTTCCTCAGTAGTTGTCGCTGTTGTAAGAGTGGTATCTGCACTTGAATGTTTTGTACCAGTAGCCTCAGATGTTGTTCTATCCTGATCATATATGGTTGTATATTCAATTTCAGGAGTTGCTGAATCTCTCAAAGATTCCATAAATGTAGAGGTCCCAATTGAAGTTACAATGTGTTTAGTACCAGTGGATACTTCAGTTATTGTAGGCTTGTTGATTACAGATGTAGCTGCCATTGATTCTGTTGTTTCAGAAAGTTCAGATGTTTCCTGAGTGTGAACTGTAGTGGTCTCCCCATCTGTAACACCTGTAGATGAGTGCATAGTTGTAGATGTTTCAGCTGTGGATGATGTGTATGTAGTGACCATGGAGTCTTCTAATGCTGTATCTGTGGGTGTCACAGAGGTAAATGCCTTCAATTTTGTGGTATCAGAAAGTTCAGATGTAATTGTTGTTCTTGAAGCTGTTGTAATTGATTCAGATTCTATATTTCACAAAAATAAAAGAGGAAAATTTGAAACAATCTGCCCATTCATATAACAATGCTTAATATTCACACATGTATGTTAAACATTTTAATTAAACTACTGTAAAACAATATAGGTGTAGATCACATGTGGTTAATGGTAAATTGGAAAAATACATATGGTAATATACATTATATTGGCAAATTAATAAATTGAAATTATTATAAAGCATACATTCTTCAAATTCAAATGGTAGATGTGTCAAAACATTAAAAAAAAAAAAAAAAAAAAGCCTTTAGTTTTTCGTCTATTGAGATATTTCTAGTCTTGAAGAAATGGAAAAATAGAGTAGAATGAAACATTTTACCCAACTAGTCTACACATACTTTTGACATTAAAGAGCTAACTTATGTAATCACAAATCTTTTTACATGAATATAGGTGATAAAGAGCATACATTATATTGTTAACAATGTCATAGGCCCCTCCATGTCCTACCTGATGTTTCTTTGAATGTTGTAGGAAATGGACTAGTAAATATTGGCTCAGTAGAAGAAGGTCCAGTTGTGGCTTCCTCAGTAGTTGTCGCTGTTGTAAGAGTGGTATCTGCACTTGAATGTTTTGTACCAGTAGCCTCAGATGTTGTTCTATCCTGATCATATATGGTTGTATATTCAATTTCAGGAGTTGCTGAATCTCTCAAAGATTCCATAAATGTAGAGGTCCCAATTGAAGTTACAATGTGTTTAGTACCAGTGGATACTTCAGTTACTGTAGGCTTGTTGATTACAGATGTAGCTGCCATTGATTCTGTTGTTTCAGAAAGTTCAGATGTTTCCTGAGTGTGAACTGAAGTAGTCTCCCCATCTGTAACACCTGTAGATGTGTGCATAGTTGTAGATGTTTCAGCTGTGGATGATGTGTATGTAGTGACCATGGAGTCTTCTAATGCTGTATCTGTGGGTGTCACAGAGGTAAATGCCTTCAATTCTGTGGTATCAGAAGGTTCAGATGTAATTGTTGTTCTTGAAGCTGTTGTAATTGATTCAGATTCTATATTTCACAAAAATAAAAGAGGAACATTTGAAACAATCTGCCCATTCATATAACAATGCTTAATATTCACACATGTATGTTAAACATTTTAATTAAACTACTGTAAAACAATATAGGTGTAGATCACATGTGGTTAATGGTAAATTGGAAAAATACATATGGTAATATACATTATATTGGCAAATTAATAAATTGAAATTATTATAAAGCATACATTCTTCAAATTCAACTGGTAGATGTGTCAAAACATTAAAAAAAAAAAAAAAAGCCTTTAGTTTTTCGTCTATTGAGATATTTCTAGTCTTGAAGAAATGGAAAAATAGAGTAGAATGAAACATTTTACCCAACTAGTCTACACATACTTTTGACATTAAAGAGCTAACTTATGTAATCACAAATCTTTTTACATGAATATAGGTGATAAAGAGCATACATTATATTGTTAACAATGTCATAGGCCCCTGCATGTCCTACCTGATGTTTCTTTGAATGTTGTAGGAAATGGACTAGTAAATATTGGCTCAGTAGAAGAAGGTCCAGTTGTGGCTTCCTCAGTAGTTGTCGCTGTTGTAAGAGTGGTATCTGCACTTGAATGTTTTGTACCAGTAGCCTCAGATGTTGTTCTATCCTGATCATATATGGTTGTATATTCAATTTCAGGAGTTGCTGAATCTCTCAAAGATTCCATAAATGTAGAGGTCCCAATTGAAGTTACAATGGGTTTAGTACCAGTGGATACTTCAGTTATTGTAGGCTTGTTGATTACAGATGTAGCTGCCATTGATTCTGTTGTTTCAGAAAGTTCAGATGTTTCCTGAGTATGAACTGTAGTTGTCTCCCCATCTGTAACACCTGTAGATGAGTGCATAGTTGTAGATGTTTCAGCTGTGGATGATGTGTATGTAGTGACCATGGAGTCTTCTAATGCTGTATCTGTAGGTGTCACAGAGGTAAATGCCTTCAATTCTGTGGTATCAGTAGGTTCAGATGTAATTGTTGTTCTTGAAGCTGTTGTAATTGATTCAGATTCTATATTTCACAAAAATAAAAGAGGAAAATTTGAAACAATCTGCCCATTCATATAACAATGCTTAATATTCACACATGTATGTTAAACATTTTAATTAAACTACTGTAAAACAATATAGGTGTAGATCACATATGGTTAATGGTAAATTGGAAAAATACATATGGTAATATACATTATATTGGCAAATTAATAAATTGAAATTATTATAAAGCATACATTCTTCAAATTAAACTGGTAGATATGTCAAAACATTAAAAAATAAAGAAGCCTTTAGTTTTTCGTCTATTGAGATCTTTCTAGTCTTGAAGAAATGGAAAAATAGAGTAGAATGAAACATTTTACCCAACTAGTCTACACATACTTTTGACATTAAAGAGCTAACTTATGTAATCACAAATCTTTTTACATGAATATAGGTGATAAAGAGCATACATTATATTGTTAACAATGTCATAGGCCCTTGCATGTCCTACCTGATGTTTCTTTGAATGTTGTAGGAAATGGACTAGTAAATATTGGCTCAGTAGAAGAAGGTCCAGTTGTGGCTTCCTCAGTAGTTGTCGCTGTTGTAAGAGTGGTATCTGCACTTGAATGTTTTGTACCAGTAGCAACAGATGTTGTTGTATCCTGATCATACATGGTTGTATATTCAATTTCAGCAGTTGCTGAATCTCTAGAAGATTCCATAAATGTAGAGGTCCCAATTGAAGTCACAATGTGTTTAGTACCAGTGGACACTTCAGATATTGTAGGCTTGTTGATTACAGATGTAGCTGCCATTGATTCTGTTGTTTCAGAAAGTTCAGATGTTTCCTGAGTATCAACTGTAGTAGTCTCCCCATCTGTAACACCTGTAGATGAGTGCATAGTTGTAGATGTTTCAGCTGTGGATGATGTGTATGTAGTGACCGTGGAGTCTTCTAATGCTGTATCTGTGGCTGTCACAGAGGTAAATGCCTTCAATTCTGTGGTATCAGAAGGTTCAGATGTAATTGTTGTTCTTGAAGCTGTTGTAATTGATTCAGATTCTATATTTCACAAAAATAAAAGAGGAAAATTTGAAACAATCTGCCCATTCATATAACAATGCTTAATATTCACACATGTATGTTAAACATTTTAATTAAACTACTGTAAAACAATATAGGTGTAGATCACATGTGGTTAATGGTAAATTGGAAAAATACATATGGTAATATACATTATATTGGCAAATTAATAAATTGAAATTATTATAAAGCATACATTCTTCAAATTCAACTGGTAGATATGTCAAAACATTAAAAAATAAAGAAGACTCTAGTTTTTCGTCTATTGAGATCTTTCCAGTCTTGAAGAAATGGAAAAATAGAGTAGAATGAAACATTTTACCCAACTAGTCTACACATACTTTTGACATTAAAGAGCTAACTTATGTAATCACAAATCTTTTTACATGAATATAGGTGATAAAGAGCATACATTATATTGTTAACAATGTCATAGGCCCCTGCATGTCCTACCTGATGTTTCTTTGAATGTTGTAGGAAATGGACTAGTAAATATTGGCTCAGTAGAAGAAGGTCCAGTTGTGGCTTCCTCAGTAGTTGTTGCTGTTGTAAGAGTGGTATCTGCACTTGAATGTTTTGTACCAGTAGCCTCAGATGTTGTTCTATCCTGATGATATATGGTTGTATTTTCAATTTCAGGAGTTGCTGAATCTCTCGAATATTCCATAAATGTAGAGGTCCCAATTGAAGTTACAATGTGTTTAGTACCAGTGGATACTTCAGTTATTGTAGGCTTGTTAATTACAGATGTAGCTGCCATTGATTCTGTTGTTTCAGAAAGTTCAGATGTTTCCTGAGTATGAACTGTAGTGGTCTCCCCATCTGTAACACCTGTAGATGAGTGCATAGTTGTAGATGTTTCAGCTGTGGATGATGTGTATGTAGTGACCGTGGAGTCTTCTAATGCTGTATCTGTGGCTGTCACAGAGGTAAATGCCTTCAATTCTGTGGTATCAGAAGGTTCAGATGTAATTGTTGTTCTTGAAGCTGTTGTAATTGATTCAGATTCTATATTTCACAAAAATAAAAGAGGAACATTTGAAACAATCTGCCCATTCATATAACAATGCTTAATATTCACACATGTATGTTAAACATTTTAATTTTAACTGCTGTAAAACAATATAGGTGTAGATCACATGTGGTTAATGGTAAATTGGAAAAATACATATGGTAATATACATTATATTGGCAAATTAATAAATTGAAATTATTATAAAGCATACATTCTTCAAATTCAACTGGTAGATATGTCAAAACATTAAAAAATAAAGAAGACTCTAGTTTTTCGTCTATTGAGATCTTTCCAGTCTTGAAGAAATGGTAAAATAGAGTAGAATGAAACATTTTACCCAACTAGTCTACACATACTTTTGACATTAAAGAGCTAACTTATGTAATCACAAATCTTTTTCATGAATATAGGTGATAAAGAGCATACATTATATTGTTAACAATTTCATAGGCCCCTGCATGTCCTACCTGATGTTTCTTTGAATGTTGTAGGAAATGGACTAGTAAATGTTAGCTCAGTAGAAGAAGGTCCAGTTTTGGCTTCCTCAGTAGTTGTCGCTGTTGTAAGAGTGGTATCTGCACTTGAATGTTTTGTACCAGTAGCCTCAGATGTTGTTCTATCCTGATCATATATGGTTGTATATTCAATTTCAGGAGTTGCTGAATCTCTCAAAGATTCCATAAATGTAGAGGTCCCAATTGAAGTTACAATGTGTTTAGTACCAGTGGATACTTCAGTTATTGTAGGCTTGTTGATTACAGATGTAGCTGCCATTGATTCTGTTGTTTCAGAAAGTTCAGATGTTTCCTGAGTATGAACTGTAGTTGTCTCCCCATCTGTAACACCTGTAGATGAGTGCATAGTTGTAGATGTTTCAGCTGTGGATGATGTGTATGTAGTGACCATGGAGTCTTCTAATGCTGTATCTGTGGGTGTCACAGAGGTAAATGCCTTCAATTCTGTGGTATCAGAAGGTTCAGATGTAATTGTTGTTCTTGAAGCTGTTGTAATTGATTCAGATTCTATATTTCACAAAAATAAAAGAGGAAAATTTGAAACAATCTGCCCATTCATATAACAATGCTTAATATTCACACATGTATGTTAAACATTTTAATTAAACTACTGTAAAACAATATAGGTGTAGATCACATGTGGTTAATGGTAAATTGGAAAAATACATATGGTAATATACATTATATTGGCAAATTAATAAATTGAAATTATTATAAAGCATACATTCTTCAAATTCATCTGGTAGATGTGTCAAAACATTAAAAAAAAAAAAAAAAGCCTTTAGTTTTTCGTCTATTGAGATATTTCTAGTCTTGAAGAAATGGAAAAATAGAGTAGAATGAAACATTTTACCCAACTAGTCTACACATACTTTTGACATTAAAGAGCTAACTTATGTAATCACAAATCTTTTTACATGAATATAGGTGATAAAGAGCATACATTATATTGTTAACAATGTCATAGGCCCCTGCATGTCCTACCTGATGTTTCTTTGAATGTTGTAGGAAATGGACTAGTAAATATTGGCTCAGTAGAAGAAGGTCCAGTTGTGGCTTCCTCAGTAGTTGTCGCTGTTGTAAGAGTGGTATCTGCACTTGAATGTTTTGTACCAGTAGCCTCAGATGTTGTTCTATCCTGATCATATATGGTTGTATTTTCAATTTCAGGAGTTGCTGAATCTCTCGAATATTCCATAAATGTAGAGGTCCCAATTGAAGTTACAATGTGTTTAGTACCAGTGGATACTTCAGTTATTGTAGGCTTGTTGATTACAGATGTAGCTGCCATTGATTCTGTTGTTTCAGAAAGTTCAGATGTTTCCTGAGTATGAACTGTAGTGGTCTCCCCATCTGTAACACCTGTAGATGAGTGCATAGTTGTAGATGTTTCAGCTGTGGATGATGTGTATGTAGTGACCGTGGAGTCTTCTAATGCTGTATCTGTGGCTGTCACAGAGGTGAATGCCTTCAATTCTGTGATATCAGAAGGTTCAGATGTAATTGTTGTTCTTGAAGCTGTTGTAATTGTTTCAGATTCTATATTTCACAAAAAAAAACGAGGAACATTTGAAACAATTTGCCCATTCATATAACAATGCTTATTATTCACACATGTATATTAAACATTTTAATTAAACTACTGTAAAACAATATAGGTGTAGATCACATGTAGTTAATGGTAAATTGGAAAAATACATATGGTAATATACATTATATTGGCAAATTAATAAATTGAAATTATTATAAGGCATACATTCTTCAAATTAAACTGGTAGATATGTCAAAACATTAAAAAATAAAGAAGCCTTTAGTTTTTCGTCTATTGAGATCTTTCTAGTCTTGAAGAAATGGAAAAATAGAGTAGAATGAAACATTTTACCCAACTAGTCTACACATACTTTTGACATTAAAGAGCTAACTTATGTAATCACAAATCTTTTTACATGAATATAGGTGATAAAGAGCATACATTATATTGTTAACAATGTCATAGGCCCCTGCATGTCCTACCTGATGTTTCTTTGAATGTTGTAGGAAATGGACTAGTAAATATTGGCTCAGTAGAAGAAGGTCCAGTTGTGGCTTCCTCAGTAGTTGTCGCTGTTGTAAGAGTGGTATCTGCACTTGAATGTTTTGTACCAGTAGCCTCAGATGTTGTTCTATCCTGATGATATATGGTTGTATTTTCAATTTCAGGAGTTGCTGAATCTCTCGAATATTCCATAAATGTAGAGGTCCCAATTGAAGTTACAATGTGTTTAGTACCAGTGGATACTTCAGTTATTGTAGGCTTGTTGATTACAGATGTAGCTGCCATTGATTCTGTTGTTTCAGAAAGTTCAGATGTTTCCTGAGTATGAACTGTAGTGGTCTCCCCATCTGTAACACCTGTAGATGAGTGCATAGTTGTAGATGTTTCAGCTGTGGATGATGTGTATGTAGTGACCGTGGAGTCTTCTAATGCTGTATCTGTGGCTGTCACAGAGGTAAATGCCTTCAATTCTGTGGTATCAGAAGGTTCAGATGTAATTGTTGTTCTTGAAGCTGTTGTAATTGATTCAGATTCTATATTTCACAAAAATAAAAGAGGAACATTTGAAACAATCTGCCCATTCATATAACAATGCTTAATATTCAGACATGTATGTTAAACATTTTAATTTTAACTGCTGTAAAACAATATAGGTGTAGATCACATGTGGTTAATGGTAAATTGGAAAATACATATGGTAATATACATTATATTGGCAAATTAATAAATTGAAATTATTATAAAGCATACATTCTTCAAATTCAACTGGTAGATATGTCAAAACATTAAAAAATAAAGAAGACTCTAGTTTTTCGTCTATTGAGATCTTTCCAGTCTTGAAGAAATGGTAAAATAGAGTAGAATGAAACATTTTACCCAACTAGTCTACACATACTTTTGACATTAAAGAGCTAACTTATGTAATCACAAATCTTTTTCATGAATATAGGTGATAAAGAGCATACATTATATTGTTAACAATTTCATAGGCCCCTGCATGTCCTACCTGATGTTTCTTTGAATGTTGTAGGAAATGGACTAGTAAATGTTGGCTCAGTAGAAGAAGGTCCAGTTTTGGCTTCCTCAGTAGTTGTCGCTGTTGTAAGAGTGGTATCTGCACTTGAATGTTTTGTACCAGTAGCCTCAGATGTTGTTCTATCCTGATCATATATGGTTGTATATTCAATTTCAGGAGTTGCTGAATCTCTCAAAGATTCCATAAATGTAGAGGTCCCAATTGAAGTTACAATGTGTTTAGTACCAGTGGATACTTCAGTTATTGTAGGCTTGTTGATTACAGATGTAGCTGCCATTGATTCTGTTGTTTCAGAAAGTTCAGATGTTTCCTGAGTATGAACTGTAGTTGTCTCCCCATCTGTAACACCTGTAGATGAGTGCATAGTTGTAGATGTTTCAGCTGTGGATGATGTGTATGTAGTGACCATGGAGTCTTCTAATGCTGTATCTGTGGGTGTCACAGAGGTAAATGCCTTCAATTCTGTGGTATCAGAAGGTTCAGATGTAATTGTTGTTCTTGAAGCTGTTGTAATTGATTCAGATTCTATATTTCACAAAAATAAAAGAGGAAAATTTGAAACAATCTGCCCATTCATATAACAATGCTTAATATTCACACATGTATGTTAAACATTTTAATTAAACTACTGTAAAACAATATAGGTGTAGATCACATGTGGTTAATGGTAAATTGGAAAAATACATATGGTAATATACATTATATTGGCAAATTAATAAATTGAAATTATTATAAAGCATACATTCTTCAAATTCATCTGGTAGATGTGTCAAAACATTAAAAAAAAAAAAAAAAAGCCTTTAGTTTTTCGTCTATTGAGATATTTCTAGTCTTGAAGAAATGGAAAAATAGAGTAGAATGAAACATTTTACCCAACTAGTCTACACATACTTTTGACATTAAAGAGCTAACTTATGTAATCACAAATCTTTTTACATGAATATAGGTGATAAAGAGCATACATTATATTGTTAACAATGTCATAGGCCCCTGCATGTCCTACCTGATGTTTCTTTGAATGTTGTAGGAAATGGACTAGTAAATATTGGCTCAGTAGAAGAAGGTCCAGTTGTGGCTTCCTCAGTAGTTGTCGCTGTTGTAAGAGTGGTATCTGCACTTGAATGTTTTGTACCAGTAGCCTCAGATGTTGTTCTATCCTGATCATATATGGTTGTATTTTCAATTTCAGGAGTTGCTGAATCTCTCGAATATTCCATAAATGTAGAGGTCCCAATTGAAGTTACAATGTGTTTAGTACCAGTGGATACTTCAGTTATTGTAGGCTTGTTGATTACAGATGTAGCTGCCATTGATTCTGTTGTTTCAGAAAGTTCAGATGTTTCCTGAGTATGAACTGTAGTGGTCTCCCCATCTGTAACACCTGTAGATGAGTGCATAGTTGGAGATGTTTCAGCTGTGGATGATGTGTATGTAGTGACCGTGGAGTCTTCTAATGCTGTATCTGTGGCTGTCACAGAGGTAAATGCCTTCAATTCTGTGATATCAGAAGGTTCAGATGTAATTGTTGTTCTTGAAGCTGTTGTAATTGTTTCAGATTCTATATTTCACAAAAAAAACCGAGGAAAATTTGAAACAATTTGCCCATTCATATAACAATGCTTAATATTCACACATGTATATTAAACATTTTAATTAAACTACTGTAAAACAATATAGGTGTAGATCACATGTAGTTAATGGTAAATTGGAAAAATACATATGGTAATATACATTATATTGGCAAATTAATAAATTGAAATTATTATAAAGCATACATTCTTCAAATTAAACTGGTAGATATGTCAAAACATTAAAAAATAAAGAAGCCTTTAGTTTTTCGTCTATTGAGATCTTTCTAGTCTTGAAGAAATGGAAAAATAGAGTAGAATGAAACATTTTACCCAACTAGTCTACACATACTTTTGACATTAAAGAGCTAACTTATGTAATCACAAATCTTTTTACATGAATATAGGTGATAAAGAGCATACATTATATTGTTAACAATGTCATAGGCCCCTGCATGTCCTACCTGATGTTTCTTTGAATGTTGTAGGAAATGGACTAGTAAATATTGGCTCAGTAGAAGAAGGTCCAGTTGTGGCTTCCTCAGTAGTTGTCGCTGTTGTAAGAGTGGTATCTGCACTTGAATGTTTTGTACCAGTAGCCTCAGATGTTGTTCTATCCTGATCATATATGGTTGTATTTTCAATTTCAGGAGTTGCTGAATCTCTCGAATATTCCATAAATGTAGAGGTCCCAATTGAAGTTACAATGTGTTTAGTACCAGTGGATACTTCAGTTATTGTAGGCTTGTTGATTACAGATGTAGCTGCCATTGATTCTGTTGTTTCAGAAAGTTCAGATGTTTCCTGAGTATGAACTGTAGTGGTCTCCCCATCTGTAACACCTGTAGATGAGTGCATAGTTGTAGATGTTTCAGCTGTGGATGATGTGTATGTAGTGACCGTGGAGTCTTCTAATGCTGTATCTGTGGCTGTCACAGAGGTAAATGCCTTCAATTCTGTGGTATCAGAAGGTTCAGATGTAATTGTTGTTCTTGAAGCTGTTGTAATTGATTCAGATTCTATATTTCACAAAAATAAAAGAGGAACATTTGAAACAATCTGCCCATTCATATAACAATGCTTAATATTCAGACATGTATGTTAAACATTTTAATTTTAACTGCTGTAAAACAATATAGGTGTAGATCACATGTGGTTAATGGTAAATTGGAAAAATACATATGGTAATATACATTATATTGGCAAATTAATAAATTGAAATTATTATAAAGCATACATTCTTCAAATTCAACTGGTAGATATGTCAAAACATTAAAAAATAAAGAAGACTCTAGTTTTTCGTCTATTGAGATCTTTCCAGTCTTGAAGAAATGGTAAAATAGAGTAGAATGAAACATTTTACCCAACTAGTCTACACATACTTTTGACATTAAAGAGCTAACTTATGTAATCACAAATCTTTTTCATGAATATAGGTGATAAAGAGCATACATTATATTGTTAACAATTTCATAGGCCCCTGCATGTCCTACCTGATGTTTCTTTGAATGTTGTAGGAAATGGACTAGTAAATGTTGGCTCAGTAGAAGAAGGTCCAGTTTTGGCTTCCTCAGTAGTTGTCGCTGTTGTAAGAGTGGTATCTGCACTTGAATGTTTTGTACCAGTAGCCTCAGATGTTGTTCTATCCTGATCATATATGGTTGTATATTCAATTTCAGGAGTTGCTGAATCTCTCAAAGATTCCATAAATGTAGAGGTCCCAATTGAAGTTACAATGTGTTTAGTACCAGTGGATACTTCAGTTATTGTAGGCTTGTTGATTACAGATGTAGCTGCCATTGATTCTGTTGTTTCAGAAAGTTCAGATGTTTCCTGAGTATGAACTGTAGTTGTCTCCCCATCTGTAACACCTGTAGATGAGTGCATAGTTGTAGATGTTTCAGCTGTGGATGATGTGTATGTAGTGACCATGGAGTCTTCTAATGCTGTATCTGTGGGTGTCACAGAGGTAAATGCCTTCAATTCTGTGGTATCAGAAGGTTCAGATGTAATTGTTGTTCTTGAAGCTGTTGTAATTGATTCAGATTCTATATTTCACAAAAATAAAAGAGGAAAATTTGAAACAATCTGCCCATTCATATAACAATGCTTAATATTCACACATGTATGTTAAACATTTTAATTAAACTACTGTAAAACAATATAGGTGTAGATCACATGTGGTTAATGGTAAATTGGAAAAATACATATGGTAATATACATTATATTGGCAAATTAATAAATTGAAATTATTATAAAGCATACATTCTTCAAATTCATCTGGTAGATATGTCAAAACATTAAAAAATAAAGAAGACTCTAGTTTTTCGTCTATTGAGATCTTTCCAGTCTTGAAGAAATGGAAAAATAGAGTAGAATGAAACATTTTACCCAACTACTCTACACATACTTTTGACATTAAAGAGCTAACTTATGTAATCACAAATCTTTTTACATGAATATAGGTGATAAAGAGCATACATTATATTGTTAACAATGTCATAGGCCCCTGCATGTCCTACCTGATGTTTCTTTGAATGTTGTAGGAAATGGACTAGTAAATATTGGCTCAGTAGAAGAAGGTCCAGTTGTGGCTTCCTCAGTAGTTGTCGCTGTTGTAAGAGTGGTATCTGCACTTGAATGTTTTGTACCAGTAGCCTCAGATGTTGTTCTATCCTGATGATATATGGTTGTATTTTCAATTTCAGGAGTTGCTGAATCTCTCGAATATTCCATAAATGTAGAGGTCCCAATTGAAGTTACAATGTGTTTAGTACCAGTGGATACTTCAGTTATTGTAGGCTTGTTGATTACAGATGTAGCTGCCATTGATTCTGTTGTTTCAGAAAGTTCAGATGTTTCCTGAGTATGAACTGTAGTGGTCTCCCCATCTGTAACACCTGTAGATGAGTGCATAGTTGTAGATGTTTCAGCTGTGGATGATGTGTATGTAGTGACCGTGGAGTCTTCTAATGCTGTATCTGTGGCTGTCACAGAGGTAAATTCCTTCAATTCTGTGGTATCAGAAGGTTCAGATGTAATTGTTGTTCTTGAAGCTGTTGTAATTGATTCAGATTCTATATTTCACAAAAATAAAAGAGGAACATTTGAAACAATCTGCCCATTCATATAACAATGCTTAATATTCAGACATGTATGTTAAACATTTTAATTTTAACTGCTGTAAAACAATATAGGTGTAGATCACATGTGGTTAATGGTAAATTGGAAAAATACATATGGTAATATACATTATATTGGCAAATTAATAAATTGAAATTATTATAAAGCATACATTCTTCAAATTCAACTGGTAGATATGTCAAAACATTAAAAAATAAAGAAGACTCTAGTTTTTCGTCTATTGAGATCTTTCCAGTCTTGAAGAAATGGTAAAATAGAGTAGAATGAAACATTTTACCCAACTAGTCTACACATACTTTTGACATTAAAGAGCTAACTTATGTAATCACAAATCTTTTTCATGAATATAGGTGATAAAGAGCATACATTATATTGTTAACAATTTCATAGGCCCCTGCATGTCCTACCTGATGTTTCTTTGAATGTTGTAGGAAATGGACTAGTAAATGTTAGCTCAGTAGAAGAAGGTCCAGTTTTGGCTTCCTCAGTAGTTGTCGCTGTTGTAAGAGTGGTATCTGCACTTGAATGTTTTGTACCAGTAGCCTCAGATGTTGTTCTATCCTGATCATATATGGTTGTATATTCAATTTCAGGAGTTGCTGAATCTCTCAAAGATTCCATAAATGTAGAGGTCCCAATTGAAGTTACAATGTGTTTAGTACCAGTGGATACTTCAGTTATTGTAGGCTTGTTGATTACAGATGTAGCTGCCATTGATTCTGTTGTTTCAGAAAGTTCAGATGTTTCCTGAGTATGAACTGTAGTTGTCTCCCCATCTGTAACACCTGTAGATGAGTGCATAGTTGTAGATGTTTCAGCTGTGGATGATGTGTATGTAGTGACCATGGAGTCTTCTAATGCTGTATCTGTGGCTGTCACAGAGGTAAATGCCTTCAATTCTGTGGTATCAGAAGGTTCAGATGTAATTGTTGTTCTTGAAGCTGTTGTAATTGATTCAGATTCTATATTTCACAAAAATAAAAGAGGAAAATTTGAAACAATCTGCCCATTCATATAACAATGCTTAATATTCACACATGTATGTTAAACATTTTAATTAAACTACTGTAAAACAATATAGGTGTAGATCACATGTGGTTAATGGTAAATTGGAAAAATACATATGGTAATATACATTATATTGGCAAATTAATAAATTGAAATTATTATAAAGCATACATTCTTCAAATTCATCTGGTAGATGTGTCAAAACATTAAAAAAAAAAAAAAAAGCCTTTAGTTTTTCGTCTATTGAGATATTTCTAGTCTTGAAGAAATGGAAAAATAGAGTAGAATGAAACATTTTACCCAACTAGTCTACACATACTTTTGACATTAAAGAGCTAACTTATGTAATCACAAATCTTTTTACATGAATATAGGTGATAAAGAGCATACATTATATTGTTAACAATGTCATAGGCCCCTGCATGTCCTACCTGATGTTTCTTTGAATGTTGTAGGAAATGGACTAGTAAATATTGGCTCAGTAGAAGAAGGTCCAGTTGTGGCTTCCTCAGTAGTTGTCGCTGTTGTAAGAGTGGTATCTGCACTTGAATGTTTTGTACCAGTAGCCTCAGATGTTGTTCTATCCTGATGATATATGGTTGTATTTTCAATTTCAGGAGTTGCTGAATCTCTCGAATATTCCATAAATGTAGAGGTCCCAATTGAAGTTACAATGTGTTTAGTACCAGTGGATACTTCAGTTATTGTAGGCTTGTTGATTACAGATGTAGCTGCCATTGATTCTGTTGTTTCAGAAAGTTCAGATGTTTCCTGAGTATGAACTGTAGTGGTCTCCCCATCTGTAACACCTGTAGATGAGTGCATAGTTGTAGATGTTTCAGCTGTGGATGATGTGTATGTAGTGACCGTGGAGTCTTCTAATGCTGTATCTGTGGCTGTCACAGAGGTAAATGCCTTCAATTCTGTGATATCAGAAGGTTCAGATGTAATTGTTGTTCTTGAAGCTGTTGTAATTGTTTCAGATTCTATATTTCACAAAAAAAACCGAGGAAAATTTGAAACAATTTGCCCATTCATATAACAATGCTTAATATTCACACATGTATATTAAACATTTTAATTAAACTACTGTAAAACAATATAGGTGTAGATCACATGTAGTTAATGGTAAATTGGAAAAATACATATGGTAATATACATTATATTGGCAAATTAATAAATTGAAATTATTATAAAGCATACATTCTTCAAATTAAACTGGTAGATATGTCAAAACATTAAAAAATAAAGAAGCCTTTAGTTTTTCGTCTATTGAGATCTTTCTAGTCTTGAAGAAATGGAAAAATAGAGTAGAATGAAACATTTTACCCAACTAGTCTACACATACTTTTGACATTAAAGAGCTAACTTATGTAATCACAAATCTTTTTACATGAATATAGGTGATAAAGAGCATACATTATATTGTTAACAATGTCATAGGCCCCTGCATGTCCTACCTGATGTTTCTTTGAATGTTGTAGGAAATGGACTAGTAAATATTGGCTCAGTAGAAGAAGGTCCAGTTGTGGCTTCCTCAGTAGTTGTCGCTGTTGTAAGAGTGGTATCTGCACTTGAATGTTTTGTACCAGTAGCCTCAGATGTTGTTCTATCCTGATCATATATGGTTGTATTTTCAATTTCAGGAGTTGCTGAATCTCTCGAATATTCCATAAATGTAGAGGTCCCAATTGAAGTTACAATGTGTTTAGTACCAGTGGATACTTCAGTTATTGTAGGCTTGTTGATTACAGATGTAGCTGCCATTGATTCTGTTGTTTCAGAAAGTTCAGATGTTTCCTGAGTATGAACTGTAGTGGTCTCCCCATCTGTAACACCTGTAGATGAGTGCATAGTTGGAGATGTTTCAGCTGTGGATGATGTGTATGTAGTGACCGTGGAGTCTTCTAATGCTGTATCTGTGGCTGTCACAGAGGTAAATGCCTTCAATTCTGTGATATCAGAAGGTTCAGATGTAATTGTTGTTCTTGAAGCTGTTGTAATTGTTTCAGATTCTATATTTCACAAAAAAAACCGAGGAAAATTTGAAACAATTTGCCCATTCATATAACAATGCTTAATATTCACACATGTATATTAAACATTTTAATTAAACTACTGTAAAACAATATAGGTGTAGATCACATGTAGTTAATGGTAAATTGGAAAAATACATATGGTAATATACATTATATTGGCAAATTAATAAATTGAAATTATTATAAAGCATACATTCTTCAAATTAAACTGGTAGATATGTCAAAACATTAAAAAATAAAGAAGCCTTTAGTTTTTCGTCTATTGAGATCTTTCTAGTCTTGAAGAAATGGAAAAATAGAGTAGAATGAAACATTTTACCCAACTAGTCTACACATACTTTTGACATTAAAGAGCTAACTTATGTAATCACAAATCTTTTTACATGAATATAGGTGTTAAAGAGCATACATTATATTGTTAACAATGTCATAGGCCCCTGCATGTCCTACCTGATGTTTCTTTGAATGTTGTAGGAAATGGACTAGTAAATATTGGCTCAGTAGAAGAAGGTCCAGTTGTGGCTTCCTCAGTAGTTGTCGCTGTTGTAAGAGTGGTATCTGCACTTGAATGTTTTGTACCACTAGCCTCAGATGTTGTTCTATCCTGATGATATATGGTTGTATTTTCAATTTCAGGAGTTGCTGAATCTCTCGAATATTCCATAAATGTAGAGGTCCCAATTGAAGTTACAATGTGTTTAGTACCAGTGGATACTTCAGTTATTGTAGGCTTGTTGATTACAGATGTAGCTGCCATTGATTCTGTTGTTTCAGAAAGTTCAGATGTTTCCTGAGTATGAACTGTAGTGGTCTCCCCATCTGTAACACCTGTAGATGAGTGCATAGTTGTAGATGTTTCAGCTGTGGATGATGTGTATGTAGTGACCGTGGAGTCTTCTAATGCTGTATCTGTGGCTGTCACAGAGGTAAATGCCTTCAATTCTGTGGTATCAGAAGGTTCAGATGTAATTGTTGTTCTTGAAGCTGTTGTAATTGATTCAGATTCTATATTTCACAAAAATAAAAGAGGAACATTTGAAACAATCTGCCCATTCATATAACAATGCTTAATATTCAGACATGTATGTTAAACATTTTAATTTTAACTGCTGTAAAACAATATAGGTGTAGATCACATGTGGTTAATGGTAAATTGGAAAAATACATATGGTAATATACATTATATTGGCAAATTAATAAATTGAAATTATTATAAAGCATACATTCTTCAAATTCAACTGGTAGATATGTCAAAACATTAAAAAATAAAGAAGACTCTAGTTTTTCGTCTATTGAGATCTTTCCAGTCTTGAAGAAATGGTAAAATAGAGTAGAATGAAACATTTTACCCAACTAGTCTTCACATACTTTTGACATTAAAGAGCTAACTTATGTAATCACAAATCTTTTTCATGAATATAGGTGATAAAGAGCATACATTATATTGTTAACAATTTCATAGGCCCCTGCATGTCCTACCTGATGTTTCTTTGAATGTTGTAGGAAATGGACTAGTAAATGTTGGCTCAGTAGAAGAAGGTCCAGTTTTGGCTTCCTCAGTAGTTGTCGCTGTTGTAAGAGTGGTATCTGCACTTGAATGTTTTGTACCAGTAGCCTCAGATGTTGTTCTATCCTGATCATATATGGTTGTATTTTCAATTTCAGGAGTTGCTGAATCTCTCGAATATTCCATAAATGTAGAGGTCCCAATTGAAGTTACAATGTGTTTAGTACCAGTGGATACTTCAGTTATTGTAGGCTTGTTGATTACAGATGTAGCTGCCATTGATTCTGTTGTTTCAGAAAGTTCAGATGTTTCCTGAGTATGAACTGTAGTGGTCTCCCCATCTGTAACACCTGTAGATGAGTGCATAGTTGGAGATGTTTCAGCTGTGGATGATGTGTATGTAGTGACCGTGGAGTCTTCTAATGCTGTATCTGTGGCTGTCACAGAGGTAAATGCCTTCAATTCTGTGATATCAGAAGGTTCAGATGTAATTGTTGTTCTTGAAGCTGTTGTAATTGTTTCAGATTCTATATTTCACAAAAAAAAACGAGGAAAATTTGAAACAATTTGCCCATTCATATAACAATGCTTAATATTCACACATGTATATTAAACATTTTAATTAAACTACTGTAAAACAATATAGGTGTAGATCACATGTAGTTAATGGTAAATTGGAAAAATACATATGGTAATATACATTATATTGGCAAATTAATAAATTGAAATTATTATAAAGCATACATTCTTCAAATTAAACTGGTAGATATGTCAAAACATTAAAAAATAAAGAAGCCTTTAGTTTTTCGTCTATTGAGATCTTTCTAGTCTTGAAGAAATGGAAAAATAGAGTAGAATGAAACATTTTACCCAACTAGTCTACACATACTTTTGACATTAAAGAGCTAACTTATGTAATCACAAATCTTTTTACATGAATATAGGTGATAAAGAGCATACATTATATTGTTAACAATGTCATAGGCCCCTGCATGTCCTACCTGATGTTTCTTTGAATGTTGTAGGAAATGGACTAGTAAATATTGGCTCAGTAGAAGAAGGTCCAGTTGTGGCTTCCTCAGTAGTTGTCGCTATTGTAAGAGTGGTATCTGCACTTGAATGTTTTGTACCAGTAGCAACAGATGTTGTTGTATCCTGATCATACATGGTTGTATATTCAATTTCAGCAGTTGCTGAATCTCTAGAAGATTCCATAAATGTAGAGGTCCCAATTGAAGTCACAATGTGTTTAGTACCAGTGGACACTTCAGATATTGTAGGCTTGTTGATTACAGATGTAGCTGCCATTGATTCTGTTGTTTCAGAAAGTTCAGATGTTTCCTGAGTATCAACTGAAGTAGTCTCCCCATCTGTAACACCTGTAGATGAGTGCATAGTTGTAGATGTTTCAGCTGTGGATGATGTGTATGTAGTGACCATGGAGTCTTCTAATGCTGTATCTGTGGGTGTCACAGAGGTAAATGCCTTCAATTCTGTGGTATCAGAAGGTTCAGATGTAATTGTTGTTCTTGAAGCTGTTGTAATTGATTCAGATTCTATATTTCACAAAAATAAAAGAGGAAAATTTGAAACAATCTGCCCATTCATATAACAATGCTTAATATTCACACATGTATGTTAAACATTTTAATTAAACTACTGTAAAACAATATAGGTGTAGATCACATGTGGTTAATGGTAAACTGGAAATATACTTATGGTAATATACATTATATTGGCAAATTAATAAATTGAAATTATTATAAAGCATACATTCTTCAAATTCAACTGGTAGATATGTCAAAACAATAAAAAATAAAGAAGACTCTAGTTTTTCGTCTATTGAGATCTTTCTAGTCTTGAAGAAATGGAAAAATAGAGTAGAATGAAACATTTTACCCAACTAGTCTACACATACTTTTGAATTTAAAGAGCTAACTTATGTAATCACAAATCTTTGTACATGAATATAGGTGATAAACAGCATACATTATATTGTTAACAATGTCATAGGCCCCTGCATGTCCTACCTGATGTTTCTTTGAATGTTGTAGGAAATGGACTAGTAAATATTGGCTCAGTAGAAGAAGGTCCAGTTGTGGCTTCCTCAGTAGTTGTCGCTGTTGTAAGAGTGGTATCTATACTTGAATGTTTTGTACCAGTAGCCTCAGATGTTGTTCTATCCTGATCATATATGGTTGTATTTTCAATTTCAGGAGTTGCTGAATCTCTCGAATATTCCATAAATGTAGAGGTCCCAATTGAAGTTACAATGTGTTTAGTACCAGTGGATACTTCAGTTATTGTAGGCTTGTTGATTACAGATGTAGCTGCCATTGATTCTGTTGTTTCAGAAAGTTCAGATGTTTCCTGAGTATGAACTGTAGTGGTCTCCCCATCTGTAACACCTGTAGATGAGTGCATAGTTGTAGATGTTTCAGCTGTGGATGATGTGTATGTAGTGACCGTGGAGTCTTCTAATGCTGTATCTGTGGCTGTCACAGAGGTAAATGCCTTCAATTCTGTGATATCAGAAGGTTCAGATGTAATTGTTGTTCTTGAAGCTGTTGTAATTGTTTCAGATCCTATATTTCACAAAAATAAACGAGGAAAATTTGAAACAATTTGCCCATTCATATAACAATGCTTAATATTCACACATGTATATTAAACATTTTAATTAAACTACTGTAAAACAATATAGGTGTAGATCACATGTAGTTAATGGTAAATTGGAAAAATACATATGGTAATATACATTATATTGGCAAATTAATAAATTGAAATTATTATAAAGCATACATTCTTCAAATTCAACTGGTAGATATGTCAAAACATTAAAAAATAAAGAAGCCTTTAGTTTTTCGTCTATTGAGATCTTTCTAGTCTTGAAGAAATGGAAAAATAGAGTAGAATGAAACATTTTACCCAACTAGTCTACACATACTTTTGACATTAAAGAGCTAACTTATGTAATCACAAATCTTTTTACATGAATATAGGTGATAAAGAGCATACATTATATTGTTAACAATGTCATAGGCCCCTGCATGTCCTACCTGATGTTTCTTTGAATGTTGTAGGAAATGGACTAGTAAATATTGGCTCAGTAGAAGAAGGTCCAGTTGTGGCTTCCTCAGTAGTTGTCGCTGTTGTAAGAGTGGAATCTGCACTTGAATGTTTTGTACCAGTAGCCACAGATGTTGTTGTATCCTGATCATACATGGTTGTATATTCAATTTCAGCAGTTGCTGAATCTCTAGAAGATTCCATAAATGTAGAGGTCCCAATTGAAGTCACAATGTGTTTCGTACCAGTGGATACTTCAGATATTGTAGGCTTGTTGATTACAGATGTAGCTGCCATTGATTCTGTTGTTTCAGAAAGTTCAGATGTTTCCTGAGTATGAACTGTAGTGGTCTCCCCATCTGTAACACCTGTAGATGAGTGCATAGTTGGAGATGTTTCAGCTGTGGATGATGTGTATGTAGTGACCGTGGAGTCTTCTAATGCTGTATCTGTGGCTGTCACAGAGGTAAATGCCTTCAATTCTGTGGTATCAGAAGGTTCAGATGTAATTGTTGTTCTTGAAGCTGTTGTAATTGATTCAGATTCTATATTTCACAAAAATAAAAGAGGAAAATTTGAAACAAACTGCCAATTCATATAACAATGCTTAATATTCACACATGTATATTAAACATTTGAATTAAACTACTGTAAAACAATATAGGTGTAGATCACATGTGGTTAATGGTAAATTGGAAAAATACATATGGTAATATACATTATATTGGCAAATTAATAAATTGAAATTATTATAAAGCATACATTCTTCAAATTCAACTGGTAGATATGTCAACACATTAAAAAATAAAGAAGACTCTAGTTTTTCGTCTATTGAGATCTTTCTAGTCTTGAAGAAATGGAAAAATAGAGTAGAATGAAACATTTTACCCAACTAGTCTACACATACTTTTGACTTTAAAGAGCTAACTTATGTAATCACAAATCTTTTTACATGAATATAGGTGATAAACAGCATACATTATATTGTTAACAATGTCATAGGCCCCTGCATGTCCTACCTGATGTTTCTTTGAATGTTGTAGGAAATGGACTAGTAAATGTTGGCTCAGTAGAAGAAGGTCCAGTTGTGGCTTCCTCAGTAGTTGTCGCTGTTGTAAGAGTGGTATCTGCACTTGAATGTTTTGTACCAGTAGCCACAGATGTTGTTGTATCCTGATCATACATGGTTGTATATTCAATTTCAGCAGTTGCTGAATCTCTCGAAGATTCCATAAATGTAGAGGTCCCAATTGAAGTCACAGTGTGTTTAGAACCAGTGGATACTTCAGGTATTGTAGGCTTGTTGATTACAGATGTAGCTGCCATTGATTCTGTTGTTTCAGAAAGTTGAGATGTTTCCTGAGTGTGAACTGTAGTGGTCTCCCCATCTGTAACATCTGTAGATGAGTGCATAGTTGTAGATGTTTCAGCTGTGGATGATGTGTATGTAGTGACCATGGAGTCTTCTAATGCTGTATCTGTGGGTGTCACAGAGGTAAATGCCTTCAATTCTGTGGTATCAGAAGGTTCAGATGTAATTGTTGTTCTTGAAGCTGTTGTAATTGATTCAGATTCTAAATTTCACAAAAATTAAAGAGGAAAATTTGAAACAATCTGCCCATTCATATAACAATGCTTAATATTCACACATGTATGTTAAACATTTTAATTAAACTACTGTAAAACAATATAGGTGTAGATCACATGTGGTTAATGGTAAACTGGAAATATACTTATGGTAATATACATTATATTGGCAAATTAATAAATTGAAATTATTATAAAGCATACATTCTTCAAATTCAACTGGTAGATATGTCAAAACAATAAAAAATAAAGAAGACTCTAGTTTTTCGTCTATTGAGATCTTTCTAGTCTTGAAGAAATGGAAAAATAGAGTAGAATGAAACATTATACCCAACTAGTCTACACATACTTTTGAATTTAAAGAGCTAACTTATGTAATCACAAATCTTTGTACATGAATATAGGTGATAAACAGCATACATTATATTGTTAACAATGTCATAGGCCCCTGCATGTCCTACCTGATGTTTCTTTGAATGTTGTAGGAAATGGACTAGTAAATGTTGGCTCAGTAGAAGAAGGTCCAGTTGTGGCTTCCTCAGTAGTTGTCGCTGTTGTAAGAGTGGTATCTGCACTTGAATGTTTTGTACCAGTAGCCACAGATGTTGTTGTATCCTGATCATACATGGTTGTATATTCAATTTCAGCAGTTGCTGAATCTCTCGAAGATTCCATAAATGTAGAGGTCCCAATTGAAGTCACAGTGTGTTTAGTACCAGTGGATACTTCAGGTATTGTAGGCTTGTTGATTACAGATGTAGCTGCCATTGATTCTGTTGTTTCAGAAAGTTGAGATGTTTCCTGAGTGTGAACTGTAGTGGTCTCCCCATCTGTAACACCTGTAGATGAGTGCATAGTTGTAGATGTTTCAGCTGTGGATGATGTGTATGTAGTGACCATGGAGTCTTCTAATGCTGTATCTCTGGGTGTCACAGAGGTAAATGCCTTCAATTCTGTGGTATCAGAAGGTTCAGATGTAATTGTTGTTCTTGAAGCTGTTGTAATTGTTTCAGATTCTATATTTCACAAAAATAAAAGAGGAAAATTTGAAACAATCTGCCCATTCATATAACAATGCTTAATATTCACACATGTATGTTAAACATTTTAATTAAACTACTGTAAAACAATATAGGTGTAGATCCCATGTGGTTAATGGTAAATTGGAAAAATACATATGGTAATATACATTATATTGGCAAATTAATAAATTGAAATTATTATAAAGCATACATTCTTCAAATTCAACTGGTAGATATGTCAAAACATTAAAAAATAAAGAAGACTCTAGTTTTTCGTCTATTGAGATCTTTCTAGTCTTTAAGAAATGGAAAAATAGAGTAGAATGAAACATTTTACCCAACTAGTCTACACATACTTTTGACTTTAAAGAGCTAACTTATGTAATCACAAATCTTTTTACATGAATATAGGTGATAAACAGCATACATTATATTGTTAACAATGTCATAGGCCCCTGCATGTCCTACCTGATGTTTCTTTGAATGTTGTAGGAAATGGACTAGTAAATATTGGCTCAGTAGAAGAAGGTCCAGTTGTGGCTTCCTCAGTAGTTGTCGCTGTTGTAAGAGTGGTATCTGCACTTGAATGTTTTGTACCAGTAGCCACAGATGTTGTTGTATCCTGATCATACATGGTTGTATATTCAATTTCAGCAGTTGCTGAATCTCTAGAAGATTCCATAAATGTAGAGGTCCCAATTGAAGTCACAGTGTGTTTAGTACCAGTGGATACTTCAGGTATTGTAGGCTTGTTGATTACAGATGTAGCTGCCATTGATTCTGTTGTTTCAGAAAGTTGAGATGTTTCCTGAGTGTGAACTGTAGTGGTCTCCCCATCTGTAACACCTGTAGATGAGTGCATAGTTGTAGATGTTTCAGCTGTGGATGATGTGTATGTAGTGACCATGGAGTCTTCTAATGCTGTATCTGTGGGTGTCACAGAGGTAAATGCCTTCAATTCTGTGGTATCAGAAGGTTCAGATGTAATTGTTGTTCTTGAAGCTGTTGTAATTGATTCAGATTCTATATTTCACAAAAATAAAAGAGGAAAATTTGAAACAATCTGCCCATTCATATAACAATGCTTAATATTCACACATGTATGTTAAACATTTTAATTAAACTACTGTAAAACAATATAGGTGTAGATCACATGTGGTTAATGGTAAATTGGAAAAATACATATGGTAATATACATTATATTGGCAAATTAATAAATTGAAATTATTATAAAGCATACATTCTTCAAATTCAACTGGTAGATATGTCAAAACATTAAAAAAAAAAAAAAAAAGCCTTTAGTTTTTCGTCTATTGAGATATTTCTAGTCTTGAAGAAATGGAAAAATAGAGTAGAATGAAACATTTTACCCAACTAGTCTACACATACTTTTGACATTAAAGAGCTAACTTATGTAATCACAAATCTTTTTACATGAATATAGGTGATAAAGAGCATACATTATATTGTTAACAATGTCATAGGCCCCTGCATGTCCTACCTGATGTTTCTTTGAATGTTGTAGGAAATGGACTAGTAAATATTGGCTCAGTAGAAGAAGGTCCAGTTGTGGCTTCCTCAGTAGTTGTCGCTGTTGTAAGAGTGGTATCTGCACTTGAATGTTTTGTACCAGTAGCCACAGATGTTGTTTTATCCTGATCATACATGGTTGTATATTCAATTTCAGCAGTTGCTGAATCTCTAGAAGATTCCATAAATGTAGAGGTCCCAATTGAAGTCACAATGTGTTTCGTACCAGTGGATACTTCAGATATTGTAGGCTTGTTGATTACAGATGTAGCTGCCATTGATTCTGTTGTTTCAGAAAGTTCAGATGTTTCCTGAGTATGAACTGTAGTGGTCTCCCCATCTGTAACACCTGTAGATGAGTGCATAGTTGGAGATGTTTCAGCTGTGGATGATGTGTATGTAGTGACCGTGGAGTCTTCTAATGCTGTATCTGTGGCTGTCACAGAGGTAAATGCCTTCAATTCTGTGGTATCAGAAGGTTCAGATGTAATTGTTGTTCTTGAAGCTGTTGTAATTGATTCAGATTCTATATTTCACAAAAATAAAAGAGGAAAATTTGAAACAATCTGCCAATTCATATAACAATGCTTAATATTCACACATGTATATTAAACATTTGAATTAAACTACTGTAAAACAATATAGGTGTAGATCACATGTGGTTAATGGTAAACTGGAAATATACATATGGTAATATACATTATATTGGCAAATTAATAAATTGAAATTATTATAAAGCATACATTCTTCAAATTCAACTGGTAGATATGTAAAAACATTAAAAAATAAAGAAGACTCTAGTTTTTCGTCTATTGAGATCTTTCTAGTCTTTAAGAAATGGAAAAATAGAGTAGAATGAAACATTTTACCCAACTAGTCTACACATACTTTTGACTTTAAAGAGCTAACTTATGTAATCACAAATCTTTTTACATGAATATAGGTGATAAAGAGCATACATTATATTGTTAACAATGTCATAGGCCCCTGCATGTCCTACCTGATGTTTCTTTGAATGTTGTAGGAAATGGACTAGTAAATGTTGGCTCAGTAGAAGAAGGTCCAGTTGTGGCTTCCTCAGTAGTTGTCGCTGTTGTAAGAGTGGTATCTGCACTTGAATGTTTTGTACCAGTAGCCACAGATGTTGTTGTATCCTGATCATACATGGTTGTATATTCAATTTCAGCAGTTGCTGAATCTCTAGAAGATTCCATAAATGTAGAGGTCCCAATTGAAGTCACAGTGTGTTTAGTACCAGTGGATACTTCAGGTATTGTAGGCTTGTTGATTACAGATGTAGCTGCCATTGATTCTGTTGTTTCAGAAAGTTGAGATGTTTCCTGAGTGTGAACTGTAGTGGTCTCCCCATCTGTAACACCTGTAGATGAGTGCATAGTTGTAGATGTTTCAGCTGTGGATGATGTGTATGTAGTGACCATGGAGTCTTCTAATGCTGTATCTGTGGGTGTCACAGAGGTAAATGCCTTCAATTCTGTGGTATCAGAAGGTTCAGATGTAATTGTTGTTCTTGAAGCTGTTGTAATTGATTCAGATTCTAAATTTCACAAAAATAAAAGAGGAAAATTTGAAACAATCTGCCCATTCATATAACAATGCTTAATATTCACACATGTATGTTAAACATTTTAATTAAACTACTGTAAAACAATATAGGTGTAGAACACATGTGGTTAATGGTAAACTGGAAATATACTTATGGTAATATACATTATATTGGCAAATTAATAAATTGAAATTATTATAAAGCATACATTCTTCAAATTCAACTGGTAGATATGTCAAAACAATAAAAAATAAAGAAGACTCTAGTTTTTCGTCTATTGAGATCTTTCTAGTCTTGAAGAAATGGAAAAATAGAGTAGAATGAAACATTATACCCAACTAGTCTACACATACTTTTGAATTTAAAGAGCTAACTTATGTAATCACAAATCTTTGTACATGAATATAGGTGATAAACAGCATACATTATATTGTTAACAATGTCATAGGCCCCTGCATGTCCTACCTGATGTTTCTTTGAATGTTGTAGGAAATGGACTAGTAAATGTTGGCTCAGTAGAAGAAGGTCCAGTTGTGGCTTCCTCAGTAGTTGTCGCTGTTGTAAGAGTGGTATCTGCACTTGAATGTTTTGTACCAGTAGCCACAGATGTTGTTGTATCCTGATCATACATGGTTGTATATTCAATTTCAGCAGTTGCTGAATCTCTCGAAGATTCCATAAATGTAGAGGTCCCAATTGAAGTCACAGTGTGTTTAGTACCAGTGGATACTTCAGGTATTGTAGGCTTGTTGATTACAGATGTAGCTGCCATTGATTCTGTTGTTTCAGAAAGTTGAGATGTTTCCTGAGTGTGAACTGTAGTGGTCTCCCCATCTGTAACACCTGTAGATGAGTGCATAGTTGTAGATGTTTCAGCTGTGGATGATGTGTATGTAGTGACCATGGAGTCTTCTAATGCTGTATCTCTGGGTGTCACAGAGGTAAATGCCTTCAATTCTGTGGTATCAGAAGGTTCAGATGTAATTGTTGTTCTTGAAGCTGTTGTAATTGTTTCAGATTCTATATTTCACAAAAATAAAAGAGGAAAATTTGAAACAATCTGCCCATTCATATAACAATGCTTAATATTCACACATGTATGTTAAACATTTTAATTAAACTACTGTAAAACAATATAGGTGTAGATCCCATGTGGTTAATGGTAAATTGGAAAAATACATATGGTAATATACATTATATTGGCAAATTAATAAATTGAAATTATTATAAAGCATACATTCTTCAAATTCAACTGGTAGATATGTCAAAACATTAAAAAATAAAGAAGACTCTAGTTTTTCGTCTATTGAGATCTTTCTAGTCTTTAAGAAATGGAAAAATAGAGTAGAATGAAACATTTTACCCAACTAGTCTACACATACTTTTGACTTTAAAGAGCTAACTTATGTAATCACAAATCTTTTTACATGAATATAGGTGATAAACAGCATACATTATATTGTTAACAATGTCATAGGCCCCTGCATGTCCTACCTGATGTTTCTTTGAATGTTGTAGGAAATGGACTAGTAAATATTGGCTCAGTAGAAGAAGGTCCAGTTGTGGCTTCCTCAGTAGTTGTCGCTGTTGTAAGAGTGGTATCTGCACTTGAATGTTTTGTACCAGTAGCCACAGATGTTGTTGTATCCTGATCATACATGGTTGTATATTCAATTTCAGCAGTTGCTGAATCTCTAGAAGATTCCATAAATGTAGAGGTCCCAATTGAAGTCACAGTGTGTTTAGTACCAGTGGATACTTCAGGTATTGTAGGCTTGTTGATTACAGATGTAGCTGCCATTGATTCTGTTGTTTCAGAAAGTTGAGATGTTTCCTGAGTGTGAACTGTAGTGGTCTCCCCATCTGTAACACCTGTAGATGAGTGCATAGTTGTAGATGTTTCAGCTGTGGATGATGTGTATGTAGTGACCATGGAGTCTTCTAATGCTGTATCTGTGGGTGTCACAGAGGTAAATGCCTTCAATTCTGTGGTATCAGAAGGTTCAGATGTAATTGTTGTTCTTGAAGCTGTTGTAATTGATTCAGATTCTATATTTCACAAAAATAAAAGAGGAAAATTTGAAACAATCTGCCCATTCATATAACAATGCTTAATATTCACACATGTATGTTAAACATTTTAATTAAACTACTGTAAAACAATATAGGTGTAGATCACATGTGGTTAATGGTAAATTGGAAAAATACATATGGTAATATACATTATATTGGCAAATTAATAAATTGAAATTATTATAAAGCATACATTCTTCAAATTCAACTGGTAGATATGTCAAAACATTAAAAAAAAAAAAAAAAAGCCTTTAGTTTTTCGTCTATTGAGATATTTCTAGTCTTGAAGAAATGGAAAAATAGAGTAGAATGAAACATTTTACCCAACTAGTCTACACATACTTTTGACATTAAAGAGCTAACTTATGTAATCACAAATCTTTTTACATGAATATAGGTGATAAAGAGCATACATTATATTGTTAACAATGTCATAGGCCCCTGCATGTCCTACCTGATGTTTCTTTGAATGTTGTAGGAAATGGACTAGTAAATATTGGCTCAGTAGAAGAAGGTCCAGTTGTGGCTTCCTCAGTAGTTGTCGCTGTTGTAAGAGTGGTATCTGCACTTGAATGTTTTGTACCAGTAGCCACAGATGTTGTTCTATCCTGATCATATATGGTTGTATTTTCAATTTCAGGAGTTGCTGAATCTCTCGAATATTCCATAAATGTAGAGGTCCCAATTGAAGTCACAATGTGTTTCGTACCAGTGGATACTTCAGATATTGTAGGCTTGTTGATTACAGATGTAGCTGCCATTGATTCTGTTGTTTCAGAAAGTTCAGATGTTTCCTGAGTATGAACTGTAGTGGTCTCCCCATCTGTAACACCTGTAGATGAGTGCATAGTTGGAGATGTTTCAGCTGTGGATGATGTGTATGTAGTGACCGTGGAGTCTTCTAATGCTGTATCTGTGGCTGTCACAGAGGTAAATGCCTTCAATTCTGTGATATCAGAAGGTTCAGATGTAATTGTTGTTCTTGAAGCTGTTGTAATTGTTTCAGATTCTATATTTCACAAAAATAAACGAGGAAAATTTGAAACAATTTGCCCATTCATATAACAATGCTTAATATTCACACATGTATATTAAACATTTTAATTAAACTACTGTAAAACAATATAGGTGTAGATCACATGTAGTTAATGGTAAATTGGAAAAATACATATGGTAATATACATTATATTGGCAAATTAATAAATTGAAATTATTATAAAGCATACATTCTTCAAATTCAACTGGTAGATATGTAAAAACATTAAATAATAAAGAAGCCTTTAGTTTTTCGTCTATTGAGATCTTTCTAGTCTTGAAGAAATGGAAAAATAGAGTAGAATGAAACATTTTACCCAACTAGTCTACACATACTTTTGACATTAAAGAGCTAACTTATGTAATCACAAATCTTTTTACATGAATATAGGTGATAAACAGCATACATTATATTGTTAACAATGTCATAGGCCCCTGCATGTCCTACCTGATGTTTCTTTGAATGTTGTAGGAAATGGACTAGTAAATATTGGCTCAGTAGAAGAAGGTCCAGTTGTGGCTTCCTCAGTAGTTGTCGCTGTTGTAAGAGTGGAATCTGCACTTGAATGTTTTGTACCAGTAGCCACAGATGTTGTTGTATCCTGATCATACATGGTTGTATATTCAATTTCAGCAGTTGCTGAATCTCTAGAAGATTCCATAAATGTAGAGGTCCCAATTGAAGTCACAATGTGTTTCGTACCAGTGGATACTTCAGATATTGTAGGCTTGTTGATTACAGATGTAGCTGCCATTGATTCTGTTGTTTCAGAAAGTTCAGATGTTTCCTGAGTATGAACTGTAGTGGTCTCCCCATCTGTAACACCTGTAGATGAGTGCATAGTTGGAGATGTTTCAGCTGTGGATGATGTGTATGTAGTGACCGTGGAGTCTTCTAATGCTGTATCTGTGGCTGTCACAGAGGTAAATGCCTTCAATTCTGTGGTATCAGAAGGTTCAGATGTAATTGTTGTTCTTGAAGCTGTTGTAATTGATTCAGATTCTATATTTCACAAAAATAAAAGAGGAAAATTTGAAACAAACTGCCAATTCATATAACAATGCTTAATATTCACACATGTATATTAAACATTTGAATTAAACTACTGTAAAACAATATAGGTGTAGATCACATGTGGTTAATGGTAAATTGGAAAAATACATATGGTAATATACATTATATTGGCAAATTAATAAATTGAAATTATTATAAAGCATACATTCTTCAAATTCAACTGGTAGATATGTCAACACATTAAAAAATAAAGAAGACTCTAGTTTTTCGTCTATTGAGATCTTTCTAGTCTTGAAGAAATGGAAAAATAGAGTAGAATGAAACATTTTACCCAACTAGTCTACACATACTTTTGACTTTAAAGAGCTAACTTATGTAATCACAAATCTTTTTACATGAATATAGGTGATAAACAGCATACATTATATTGTTAACAATGTCATAGGCCCCTGCATGTCCTACCTGATGTTTCTTTGAATGTTGTAGGAAATGGACTAGTAAATGTTGGCTCAGTAGAAGAAGGTCCAGTTGTGGCTTCCTCAGTAGTTGTCGCTGTTGTAAGAGTGGTATCTGCACTTGAATGTTTTGTACCAGTAGCCACAGATGTTGTTGTATCCTGATCATACATGGTTGTATATTCAATTTCAGCAGTTGCTGAATCTCTCGAAGATTCCATAAATGTAGAGGTCCCAATTGAAGTCACAGTGTGTTTAGAACCAGTGGATACTTCAGGTATTGTAGGCTTGTTGATTACAGATGTAGCTGCCATTGATTCTGTTGTTTCAGAAAGTTGAGATGTTTCCTGAGTGTGAACTGTAGTGGTCTCCCCATCTGTAACATCTGTAGATGAGTGCATAGTTGTAGATGTTTCAGCTGTGGATGATGTGTATGTAGTGACCATGGAGTCTTCTAATGCTGTATCTGTGGGTGTCACAGAGGTAAATGCCTTCAATTCTGTGGTATCAGAAGGTTCAGATGTAATTGTTGTTCTTGAAGCTGTTGTAATTGATTCAGATTCTAAATTTCACAAAAATTAAAGAGGAAAATTTGAAACAATCTGCCCATTCATATAACAATGCTTAATATTCACACATGTATGTTAAACATTTTAATTAAACTACTGTAAAACAATATAGGTGTAGATCACATGTGGTTAATGGTAAACTGGAAATATACTTATGGTAATATACATTATATTGGCAAATTAATAAATTGAAATTATTATAAAGCATACATTCTTCAAATTCAACTGGTAGATATGTCAAAACAATAAAAAATAAAGAAGACTCTAGTTTTTCGTCTATTGAGATCTTTCTAGTCTTGAAGAAATGGAAAAATAGAGTAGAATGAAACATTATACCCAACTAGTCTACACATACTTTTGAATTTAAAGAGCTAACTTATGTAATCACAAATCTTTGTACATGAATATAGGTGATAAACAGCATACATTATATTGTTAACAATGTCATAGGCCCCTGCATGTCCTACCTGATGTTTCTTTGAATGTTGTAGGAAATGGACTAGTAAATGTTGGCTCAGTAGAAGAAGGTCCAGTTGTGGCTTCCTCAGTAGTTGTCGCTGTTGTAAGAGTGGTATCTGCACTTGAATGTTTTGTACCAGTAGCCACAGATGTTGTTGTATCCTGATCATACATGGTTGTATATTCAATTTCAGCAGTTGCTGAATCTCTCGAAGATTCCATAAATGTAGAGGTCCCAATTGAAGTCACAGTGTGTTTAGTACCAGTGGATACTTCAGGTATTGTAGGCTTGTTGATTACAGATGTAGCTGCCATTGATTCTGTTGTTTCAGAAAGTTGAGATGTTTCCTGAGTGTGAACTGTAGTGGTCTCCCCATCTGTAACACCTGTAGATGAGTGCATAGTTGTAGATGTTTCAGCTGTGGATGATGTGTATGTAGTGACCATGGAGTCTTCTAATGCTGTATCTCTGGGTGTCACAGAGGTAAATGCCTTCAATTCTGTGGTATCAGAAGGTTCAGATGTAATTGTTGTTCTTGAAGCTGTTGTAATTGTTTCAGATTCTATATTTCACAAAAATAAAAGAGGAAAATTTGAAACAATCTGCCCATTCATATAACAATGCTTAATATTCACACATGTATGTTAAACATTTTAATTAAACTACTGTAAAACAATATAGGTGTAGATCCCATGTGGTTAATGGTAAATTGGAAAAATACATATGGTAATATACATTATATTGGCAAATTAATAAATTGAAATTATTATAAAGCATACATTCTTCAAATTCAACTGGTAGATATGTCAAAACATTAAAAAATAAAGAAGACTCTAGTTTTTCGTCTATTGAGATCTTTCTAGTCTTTAAGAAATGGAAAAATAGAGTAGAATGAAACATTTTACCCAACTAGTCTACACATACTTTTGACTTTAAAGAGCTAACTTATGTAATCACAAATCTTTTTACATGAATATAGGTGATAAACAGCATACATTATATTGTTAACAATGTCATAGGCCCCTGCATGTCCTACCTGATGTTTCTTTGAATGTTGTAGGAAATGGACTAGTAAATATTGGCTCAGTAGAAGAAGGTCCAGTTGTGGCTTCCTCAGTAGTTGTCGCTGTTGTAAGAGTGGTATCTGCACTTGAATGTTTTGTACCAGTAGCCACAGATGTTGTTGTATCCTGATCATACATGGTTGTATATTCAATTTCAGCAGTTGCTGAATCTCTAGAAGATTCCATAAATGTAGAGGTCCCAATTGAAGTCACAGTGTGTTTAGTACCAGTGGATACTTCAGGTATTGTAGGCTTGTTGATTACAGATGTAGCTGCCATTGATTCTGTTGTTTCAGAAAGTTGAGATGTTTCCTGAGTGTGAACTGTAGTGGTCTCCCCATCTGTAACACCTGTAGATGAGTGCATAGTTGTAGATGTTTCAGCTGTGGATGATGTGTATGTAGTGACCATGGAGTCTTCTAATGCTGTATCTGTGGGTGTCACAGAGGTAAATGCCTTCAATTCTGTGGTATCAGAAGGTTCAGATGTAATTGTTGTTCTTGAAGCTGTTGTAATTGATTCAGATTCTATATTTCACAAAAATAAAAGAGGAAAATTTGAAACAATCTGCCCATTCATATAACAATGCTTAATATTCACACATGTATGTTAAACATTTTAATTAAACTACTGTAAAACAATATAGGTGTAGATCACATGTGGTTAATGGTAAATTGGAAAAATACATATGGTAATATACATTATATTGGCAAATTAATAAATTGAAATTATTATAAAGCATACATTCTTCAAATTCAACTGGTAGATATGTCAAAACATTAAAAAAAAAAAAAAAAAGCCTTTAGTTTTTCGTCTATTGAGATATTTCTAGTCTTGAAGAAATGGAAAAATAGAGTAGAATGAAACATTTTACCCAACTAGTCTACACATACTTTTGACATTAAAGAGCTAACTTATGTAATCACAAATCTTTTTACATGAATATAGGTGATAAAGAGCATACATTATATTGTTAACAATGTCATAGGCCCCTGCATGTCCTACCTGATGTTTCTTTGAATGTTGTAGGAAATGGACTAGTAAATATTGGCTCAGTAGAAGAAGGTCCAGTTGTGGCTTCCTCAGTAGTTGTCGCTGTTGTAAGAGTGGTATCTGCACTTGAATGTTTTGTACCAGTAGCCACAGATGTTGTTTTATCCTGATCATACATGGTTGTATATTCAATTTCAGCAGTTGCTGAATCTCTAGAAGATTCCATAAATGTAGAGGTCCCAATTGAAGTCACAATGTGTTTCGTACCAGTGGATACTTCAGATATTGTAGGCTTGTTGATTACAGATGTAGCTGCCATTGATTCTGTTGTTTCAGAAAGTTCAGATGTTTCCTGAGTATGAACTGTAGTGGTCTCCCCATCTGTAACACCTGTAGATGAGTGCATAGTTGGAGATGTTTCAGCTGTGGATGATGTGTATGTAGTGACCGTGGAGTCTTCTAATGCTGTATCTGTGGCTGTCACAGAGGTAAATGCCTTCAATTCTGTGGTATCAGAAGGTTCAGATGTAATTGTTGTTCTTGAAGCTGTTGTAATTGATTCAGATTCTATATTTCACAAAAATAAAAGAGGAAAATTTGAAACAATCTGCCAATTCATATAACAATGCTTAATATTCACACATGTATATTAAACATTTGAATTAAACTACTGTAAAACAATATAGGTGTAGATCACATGTGGTTAATGGTAAACTGGAAATATACATATGGTAATATACATTATATTGGCAAATTAATAAATTGAAATTATTATAAAGCATACATTCTTCAAATTCAACTGGTAGATATGTAAAAACATTAAAAAATAAAGAAGACTCTAGTTTTTCGTCTATTGAGATCTTTCTAGTCTTTAAGAAATGGAAAAATAGAGTAGAATGAAACATTTTACCCAACTAGTCTACACATACTTTTGACTTTAAAGAGCTAACTTATGTAATCACAAATCTTTTTACATGAATATAGGTGATAAAGAGCATACATTATATTGTTAACAATGTCATAGGCCCCTGCATGTCCTACCTGATGTTTCTTTGAATGTTGTAGGAAATGGACTAGTAAATGTTGGCTCAGTAGAAGAAGGTCCAGTTGTGGCTTCCTCAGTAGTTGTCGCTGTTGTAAGAGTGGTATCTGCACTTGAATGTTTTGTACCAGTAGCCACAGATGTTGTTGTATCCTGATCATACATGGTTGTATATTCAATTTCAGCAGTTGCTGAATCTCTAGAAGATTCCATAAATGTAGAGGTCCCAATTGAAGTCACAGTGTGTTTAGTACCAGTGGATACTTCAGGTATTGTAGGCTTGTTGATTACAGATGTAGCTGCCATTGATTCTGTTGTTTCAGAAAGTTGAGATGTTTCCTGAGTGTGAACTGTAGTGGTCTCCCCATCTGTAACACCTGTAGATGAGTGCATAGTTGTAGATGTTTCAGCTGTGGATGATGTGTATGTAGTGACCATGGAGTCTTCTAATGCTGTATCTCTGGGTGTCACAGAGGTAAATGCCTTCAATTCTGTGGTATCAGAAGGTTCAGATGTAATTGTTGTTCTTGAAGCTGTTGTAATTGTTTCAGATTCTATATTTCACAAAAATAAAAGAGGAAAATTTGAAACAATCTGCCCATTCATATAACAATGCTTAATATTCACACATGTATGTTAAACATTTTAATTAAACTACTGTAAAACAATATAGGTGTAGATCCCATGTGGTTAATGGTAAATTGGAAAAATACATATGGTAATATACATTATATTGGCAAATTAATAAATTGAAATTATTATAAAGCATACATTCTTCAAATTCAACTGGTAGATATGTCAAAACATTAAAAAATAAAGAAGACTCTAGTTTTTCGTCTATTGAGATCTTTCTAGTCTTTAAGAAATGGAAAAATAGAGTAGAATGAAACATTTTACCCAACTAGTCTACACATACTTTTGACTTTAAAGAGCTAACTTATGTAATCACAAATCTTTTTACATGAATATAGGTGATAAACAGCATACATTATATTGTTAACAATGTCATAGGCCCCTGCATGTCCTACCTGATGTTTCTTTGAATGTTGTAGGAAATGGACTAGTAAATATTGGCTCAGTAGAAGAAGGTCCAGTTGTGGCTTCCTCAGTAGTTGTCGCTGTTGTAAGAGTGGTATCTGCACTTGAATGTTTTGTACCAGTAGCCACAGATGTTGTTGTATCCTGATCATACATGGTTGTATATTCAATTTCAGCAGTTGCTGAATCTCTAGAAGATTCCATAAATGTAGAGGTCCCAATTGAAGTCACAGTGTGTTTAGTACCAGTGGATACTTCAGGTATTGTAGGCTTGTTGATTACAGATGTAGCTGCCATTGATTCTGTTGTTTCAGAAAGTTGAGATGTTTCCTGAGTGTGAACTGTAGTGGTCTCCCCATCTGTAACACCTGTAGATGAGTGCATAGTTGTAGATGTTTCAGCTGTGGATGATGTGTATGTAGTGACCATGGAGTCTTCTAATGCTGTATCTGTGGGTGTCACAGAGGTAAATGCCTTCAATTCTGTGGTATCAGAAGGTTCAGATGTAATTGTTGTTCTTGAAGCTGTTGTAATTGATTCAGATTCTATATTTCACAAAAATAAAAGAGGAAAATTTGAAACAATCTGCCCATTCATATAACAATGCTTAATATTCACACATGTATGTTAAACATTTTAATTAAACTACTGTAAAACAATATAGGTGTAGATCACATGTGGTTAATGGTAAATTGGAAAAATACATATGGTAATATACATTATATTGGCAAATTAATAAATTGAAATTATTATAAAGCATACATTCTTCAAATTCAACTGGTAGATATGTCAAAACATTAAAAAAAAAAAAAAAAAGCCTTTAGTTTTTCGTCTATTGAGATATTTCTAGTCTTGAAGAAATGGAAAAATAGAGTAGAATGAAACATTTTACCCAACTAGTCTACACATACTTTTGACATTAAAGAGCTAACTTATGTAATCACAAATCTTTTTACATGAATATAGGTGATAAAGAGCATACATTATATTGTTAACAATGTCATAGGCCCCTGCATGTCCTACCTGATGTTTCTTTGAATGTTGTAGGAAATGGACTAGTAAATATTGGCTCAGTAGAAGAAGGTCCAGTTGTGGCTTCCTCAGTAGTTGTCGCTGTTGTAAGAGTGGTATCTGCACTTGAATGTTTTGTACCAGTAGCCACAGATGTTGTTTTATCCTGATCATACATGGTTGTATATTCAATTTCAGCAGTTGCTGAATCTCTAGAAGATTCCATAAATGTAGAGGTCCCAATTGAAGTCACAATGTGTTTCGTACCAGTGGATACTTCAGATATTGTAGGCTTGTTGATTACAGATGTAGCTGCCATTGATTCTGTTGTTTCAGAAAGTTCAGATGTTTCCTGAGTATGAACTGTAGTGGTCTCCCCATCTGTAACACCTGTAGATGAGTGCATAGTTGGAGATGTTTCAGCTGTGGATGATGTGTATGTAGTGACCGTGGAGTCTTCTAATGCTGTATCTGTGGCTGTCACAGAGGTAAATGCCTTCAATTCTGTGGTATCAGAAGGTTCAGATGTAATTGTTGTTCTTGAAGCTGTTGTAATTGATTCAGATTCTATATTTCACAAAAATAAAAGAGGAAAATTTGAAACAATCTGCCAATTCATATAACAATGCTTAATATTCACACATGTATATTAAACATTTGAATTAAACTACTGTAAAACAATATAGGTGTAGATCACATGTGGTTAATGGTAAACTGGAAATATACATATGGTAATATACATTATATTGGCAAATTAATAAATTGAAATTATTATAAAGCATACATTCTTCAAATTCAACTGGTAGATATGTAAAAACATTAAAAAATAAAGAAGACTCTAGTTTTTCGTCTATTGAGATCTTTCTAGTCTTTAAGAAATGGAAAAATAGAGTAGAATGAAACATTTTACCCAACTAGTCTACACATACTTTTGACTTTAAAGAGCTAACTTATGTAATCACAAATCTTTTTACATGAATATAGGTGATAAAGAGCATACATTATATTGTTAACAATGTCATAGGCCCCTGCATGTCCTACCTGATGTTTCTTTGAATGTTGTAGGAAATGGACTAGTAAATGTTGGCTCAGTAGAAGAAGGTCCAGTTGTGGCTTCCTCAGTAGTTGTCGCTGTTGTAAGAGTGGTATCTGCACTTGAATGTTTTGTACCAGTAGCCACAGATGTTGTTGTATCCTGATCATACATGGTTGTATATTCAATTTCAGCAGTTGCTGAATCTCTAGAAGATTCCATAAATGTAGAGGTCCCAATTGAAGTCACAGTGTGTTTAGTACCAGTGGATACTTCAGGTATTGTAGGCTTGTTGATTACAGATGTAGCTGCCATTGATTCTGTTGTTTCAGAAAGTTGAGATGTTTCCTGAGTGTGAACTGTAGTGGTCTCCCCATCTGTAACACCTGTAGATGAGTGCATAGTTGTAGATGTTTCAGCTGTGGATGATGTGTATGTAGTGACCATGGAGTCTTCTAATGCTGTATCTGTGGGTGTCACAGAGGTAAATGCCTTCAATTCTGTGGTATCAGAAGGTTCAGATGTAATTGTTGTTCTTGAAGCTGTTGTAATTGATTCAGATTCTAAATTTCACAAAAATAAAAGAGGAAAATTTGAAACAATCTGCCCATTCATATAACAATGCTTAATATTCACACATGTATGTTAAACATTTTAATTAAACTACTGTAAAACAATATAGGTGTAGAACACATGTGGTTAATGGTAAACTGGAAATATACTTATGGTAATATACATTATATTGGCAAATTAATAAATTGAAATTATTATAAAGCATACATTCTTCAAATTCAACTGGTAGATATGTCAAAACAATAAAAAATAAAGAAGACTCTAGTTTTTCGTCTATTGAGATCTTTCTAGTCTTGAAGAAATGGAAAAATAGAGTAGAATGAAACATTATACCCAACTAGTCTACACATACTTTTGAATTTAAAGAGCTAACTTATGTAATCACAAATCTTTGTACATGAATATAGGTGATAAACAGCATACATTATATTGTTAACAATGTCATAGGCCCCTGCATGTCCTACCTGATGTTTCTTTGAATGTTGTAGGAAATGGACTAGTAAATGTTGGCTCAGTAGAAGAAGGTCCAGTTGTGGCTTCCTCAGTAGTTGTCGCTGTTGTAAGAGTGGTATCTGCACTTGAATGTTTTGTACCAGTAGCCACAGATGTTGTTGTATCCTGATCATACATGGTTGTATATTCAATTTCAGCAGTTGCTGAATCTCTCGAAGATTCCATAAATGTAGAGGTCCCAATTGAAGTCACAGTGTGTTTAGTACCAGTGGATACTTCAGGTATTGTAGGCTTGTTGATTACAGATGTAGCTGCCATTGATTCTGTTGTTTCAGAAAGTTGAGATGTTTCCTGAGTGTGAACTGTAGTGGTCTCCCCATCTGTAACACCTGTAGATGAGTGCATAGTTGTAGATGTTTCAGCTGTGGATGATGTGTATGTAGTGACCATGGAGTCTTCTAATGCTGTATCTCTGGGTGTCACAGAGGTAAATGCCTTCAATTCTGTGGTATCAGAAGGTTCAGATGTAATTGTTGTTCTTGAAGCTGTTGTAATTGTTTCAGATTCTATATTTCACAAAAATAAAAGAGGAAAATTTGAAACAATCTGCCCATTCATATAACAATGCTTAATATTCACACATGTATGTTAAACATTTTAATTAAACTACTGTAAAACAATATAGGTGTAGATCCCATGTGGTTAATGGTAAATTGGAAAAATACATATGGTAATATACATTATATTGGCAAATTAATAAATTGAAATTATTATAAAGCATACATTCTTCAAATTCAACTGGTAGATATGTCAAAACATTAAAAAATAAAGAAGACTCTAGTTTTTCGTCTATTGAGATCTTTCTAGTCTTTAAGAAATGGAAAAATAGAGTAGAATGAAACATTTTACCCAACTAGTCTACACATACTTTTGACTTTAAAGAGCTAACTTATGTAATCACAAATCTTTTTACATGAATATAGGTGATAAACAGCATACATTATATTGTTAACAATGTCATAGGCCCCTGCATGTCCTACCTGATGTTTCTTTGAATGTTGTAGGAAATGGACTAGTAAATATTGGCTCAGTAGAAGAAGGTCCAGTTGTGGCTTCCTCAGTAGTTGTCGCTGTTGTAAGAGTGGTATCTGCACTTGAATGTTTTGTACCAGTAGCCACAGATGTTGTTGTATCCTGATCATACATGGTTGTATATTCAATTTCAGCAGTTGCTGAATCTCTAGAAGATTCCATAAATGTAGAGGTCCCAATTGAAGTCACAGTGTGTTTAGTACCAGTGGATACTTCAGGTATTGTAGGCTTGTTGATTACAGATGTAGCTGCCATTGATTCTGTTGTTTCAGAAAGTTGAGATGTTTCCTGAGTGTGAACTGTAGTGGTCTCCCCATCTGTAACACCTGTAGATGAGTGCATAGTTGTAGATGTTTCAGCTGTGGATGATGTGTATGTAGTGACCATGGAGTCTTCTAATGCTGTATCTGTGGGTGTCACAGAGGTAAATGCCTTCAATTCTGTGGTATCAGAAGGTTCAGATGTAATTGTTGTTCTTGAAGCTGTTGTAATTGATTCAGATTCTATATTTCACAAAAATAAAAGAGGAAAATTTGAAACAATCTGCCCATTCATATAACAATGCTTAATATTCACACATGTATGTTAAACATTTTAATTAAACTACTGTAAAACAATATAGGTGTAGATCACATGTGGTTAATGGTAAATTGGAAAAATACATATGGTAATATACATTATATTGGCAAATTAATAAATTGAAATTATTATAAAGCATACATTCTTCAAATTCAACTGGTAGATATGTCAAAACATTAAAAAAAAAAAAAAAAAGCCTTTAGTTTTTCGTCTATTGAGATATTTCTAGTCTTGAAGAAATGGAAAAATAGAGTAGAATGAAACATTTTACCCAACTAGTCTACACATACTTTTGACATTAAAGAGCTAACTTATGTAATCACAAATCTTTTTACATGAATATAGGTGATAAAGAGCATACATTATATTGTTAACAATGTCATAGGCCCCTGCATGTCCTACCTGATGTTTCTTTGAATGTTGTAGGAAATGGACTAGTAAATATTGGCTCAGTAGAAGAAGGTCCAGTTGTGGCTTCCTCAGTAGTTGTCGCTGTTGTAAGAGTGGTATCTGCACTTGAATGTTTTGTACCAGTAGCCACAGATGTTGTTCTATCCTGATCATATATGGTTGTATTTTCAATTTCAGGAGTTGCTGAATCTCTCGAATATTCCATAAATGTAGAGGTCCCAATTGAAGTCACAATGTGTTTCGTACCAGTGGATACTTCAGATATTGTAGGCTTGTTGATTACAGATGTAGCTGCCATTGATTCTGTTGTTTCAGAAAGTTCAGATGTTTCCTGAGTATGAACTGTAGTGGTCTCCCCATCTGTAACACCTGTAGATGAGTGCATAGTTGGAGATGTTTCAGCTGTGGATGATGTGTATGTAGTGACCGTGGAGTCTTCTAATGCTGTATCTGTGGCTGTCACAGAGGTAAATGCCTTCAATTCTGTGATATCAGAAGGTTCAGATGTAATTGTTGTTCTTGAAGCTGTTGTAATTGTTTCAGATTCTATATTTCACAAAAATAAACGAGGAAAATTTGAAACAATTTGCCCATTCATATAACAATGCTTAATATTCACACATGTATATTAAACATTTTAATTAAACTACTGTAAAACAATATAGGTGTAGATCACATGTAGTTAATGGTAAATTGGAAAAATACATATGGTAATATACATTATATTGGCAAATTAATAAATTGAAATTATTATAAAGCATACATTCTTCAAATTCAACTGGTAGATATGTAAAAACATTAAATAATAAAGAAGCCTTTAGTTTTTCGTCTATTGAGATCTTTCTAGTCTTGAAGAAATGGAAAAATAGAGTAGAATGAAACATTTTACCCAACTAGTCTACACATACTTTTGACATTAAAGAGCTAACTTATGTAATCACAAATCTTTTTACATGAATATAGGTGATAAAGAGCATACATTATATTGTTAACAATGTCATAGGCCCCTGCATGTCCTACCTGATGTTTCTTTGAATGTTGTAGGAAATGGACTAGTAAATATTGGCTCAGTAGAAGAAGGTCCAGTTGTGGCTTCCTCAGTAGTTGTCGCTGTTGTAAGAGTGGTATCTGCACTTGAATGTTTTGTACCAGTAGCCACAGATGTTGTTTTATCCTGATCATACATGGTTGTATATTCAATTTCAGCAGTTGCTGAATCTCTAGAAGATTCCATAAATGTAGAGGTCCCAATTGAAGTCACAATGTGTTTCGTACCAGTGGATACTTCAGATATTGTAGGCTTGTTGATTACAGATGTAGCTGCCATTGATTCTGTTGTTTCAGAAAGTTCAGATGTTTCCTGAGTATGAACTGTAGTGGTCTCCCCATCTGTAACACCTGTAGATGAGTGCATAGTTGGAGATGTTTCAGCTGTGGATGATGTGTATGTAGTGACCGTGGAGTCTTCTAATGCTGTATCTGTGGCTGTCACAGAGGTAAATGCCTTCAATTCTGTGGTATCAGAAGGTTCAGATGTAATTGTTGTTCTTGAAGCTGTTGTAATTGATTCAGATTCTATATTTCACAAAAATAAAAGAGGAAAATTTGAAACAATCTGCCAATTCATATAACAATGCTTAATATTCACACATGTATATTAAACATTTGAATTAAACTACTGTAAAACAATATAGGTGTAGATCACATGTGGTTAATGGTAAACTGGAAATATACATATGGTAATATACATTATATTGGCAAATTAATAAATTGAAATTATTATAAAGCATACATTCTTCAAATTCAACTGGTAGATATGTCAAAACATTAAAAAATAAAGAAGACTCTAGTTTTTCGTCTATTGAGATCTTTCTAGTCTTTAAGAAATGGAAAAATAGAGTAGAATGAAACATTTTACCCAACTAGTCTACACATACTTTTGACTTTAAAGAGCTAACTTATGTAATCACAAATCTTTTTACATGAATATAGGTGATAAACAGCATACATTATATTGTTAACAATGTCATAGGCCCCTGCATGTCCTACCTGATGTTTCTTTGAATGTTGTAGGAAATGGACTAGTAAATGTTGGCTCAGTAGAAGAAGGTCCAGTTGTGGCTTCCTCAGTAGTTGTCGCTGTTGTAAGAGTGGTATCTGCACTTGAATGTTTTGTACCAGTAGCCACAGATGTTGTTGTATCCTGATCATACATGGTTGTATATTCAATTTCAGCAGTTGCTGAATCTCTAGAAGATTCCATAAATGTAGAGGTCCCAATTGAAGTCACAGTGTGTTTAGTACCAGTGGATACTTCAGGTATTGTAGGCTTGTTGATTACAGATGTAGCTGCCATTGATTCTGTTGTTTCAGAAAGTTGAGATGTTTCCTGAGTGTGAACTGTAGTGGTCTCCCCATCTGTAACACCTGTAGATGAGTGCATAGTTGTAGATGTTTCAGCTGTGGATGATGTGTATGTAGTGACCATGGAGTCTTCTAATGCTGTATCTGTGGGTGTCACAGAGGTAAATGCCTTCAATTCTGTGGTATCAGAAGGTTCAGATGTAATTGTTGTTCTTGAAGCTGTTGTAATTGATTCAGATTCTATATTTCACAAAAATAAAAGAGGAACATTTGAAACAATCTGCCCATTCATATAACAATGCTTAATATTCACACATGTATGTTAAACATTTTAATTTTAACTGCTGTAAAACAATATAGGTGTAGATCACATGTGGTTAATGGTAAATTGGAAAAATACATATGTAATATACATTATATTGGCAAATTAATAAATTGAAATTATTATAAAGCATACATTCTTCAAATTCAACTGGTAGATATGTCAAAACATTAAAAAATAAAGAAGACTCTAGTTTTTCGTCTATTGAGATCTTTCTAGTCTTGAAGAAATGGAAAAATAGAGTAGAATGAAACATTTTACCCAACTAGTCTACACATACTTTTGACTTTAAAGAGCTAACTTATGTAATCACAAATCTTTTTACATGAATATAGGTGATAAACAGCATACATTATATTGTTAACAATGTCATAGGCCCCTGCATGTCCTACCTGATGTTTCTTTGAATGTTGTAGGAAATGGACTAGTAAATGTTGGCTCAGTAGAAGAAGGTCCAGTTGTGGCTTCCTCAGTAGTTGTCGCTGTTGTAAGAGTGGTATCTGCACTTGAATGTTTTGTACCAGTAGCCACAGATGTTGTTGTATCCTGATCATACATGGTTGTATATTCAATTTCAGCAGTTGCTGAATCTCTCGAAGATTCCATAAATGTAGAGGTCCCAATTGAAGTCACAGTGTGTTTAGAACCAGTGGATACTTTAGGTATTGTAGGCTTGTTGATTACAGATGTAGCTGCCATTGATTCTGTTGTTTCAGAAAGTTGAGATGTTTCCTGAGTGTGAACTGTAGTGGTCTCCCCATCTGTAACATCTGTAGATGAGTGCATAGTTGTAGATGTTTCAGCTGTGGATGATGTGTATGTAGTGACCATGGAGTCTTCTAATGCTGTATCTGTGGGTGTCACAGAGGTAAATGCCTTCAATTCTGTGGTATCAGAAAGTTCAGATGTAATTGTTGTTCTTGAAGCTGTTGTAATTGATTCAGATTCTAAATTTCACAAAAATAAAAGAGGAAAATTTGAAACAATCTGCCCATTCATATAACAATGCTTAATATTCACACATGTATGTTAAACATTTTAATTAAACTACTGTAAAACAATATAGGTGTAGATCACATGTGGTTAATGGTAAACTGGAAATATACTTATGGTAATATACATTATATTGCCAAATTAATAAATTGAAATTATTATAAAGCATACATTCTTCAAATTCAACTGGTAGATATGTCAAAACAATAAAAAATAAAGAAGACTCTAGTTTTTCGTCTATTGAGATCTTTCTAGTCTTGAAGAAATGGAAAAATAGAGTAGAATGAAACATTTTACCCAACTAGTCTACACATACTTTTGAATTTAAAGAGCTAACTTATGTAATCACAAATCTTTGTACATGAATATAGGTGATAAACAGCATACATTATATTGTTAACAATGTCATAGGCCCCTGCATGTCCTACCTGATGTTTCTTTGAATGTTGTAGGAAATGGACTAGTAAATGTTGGCTCAGTAGAAGAAGGTCCAGTTGTGGCTTCCTCAGTAGTTGTCGCTGTTGTAAGAGTGGTATCTGCACTTGAATGTTTTGTACCAGTAGCCACAGATGTTGTTGTATCCTGATCATACATGGTTGTATATTCAATTTCAGCAGTTGCTGAATCTCTCGAAGATTCCATAAATGTAGAGGTCCCAATTGAAGTCACAGTGTGTTTAGTACCAGTGGATACTTCAGGTATTGTAGGCTTGTTGATTACAGATGTAGCTGCCATTGATTCTGTTGTTTCAGAAAGTTCAGATGTTTCCTGAGTGTGAACTGTAGTGGTCTCCCCATCTGTAACACCTGTAGATGAGTGCATAGTTGTAGATGTTTCAGCTGTGGATGATGTGTATGTAGTGACCATGGAGTCTTCTAATGCTGTATCTGTGGCTGTCACAGAGGTAAATGCCTTCAATTCTGTGGTATCAGAAGGTTCAGATGTAATTGTTGTTCTTGAAGCTGTTGTAATTGTTTCAGATTCTATATTTCACAAAAATAAAAGAGGAAAATTTGAAACAATCTGCCCATTCATATAACAATGCTTAATATTCACACATGTATGTTAAACATTTTAATTAAACTACTGTAAAACAATATAGGTGTAGATCCCATGTGGTTAATGGTAAATTGGAAAAATACATATGGTAATATACATTATATTGGCAAATTAATAAATTGAAATTATTATAAAGCATACATTCTTCAAATTCAACTGGTAGATATGTCAAAACATTAAAAAAAAAAAAAAAAAAAAGCCTTTAGTTTTTCGTCTATTGAGATCTTTCTAGTCTTGAAGAAATGGAAAAATAGAGTAGAATGAAACATTTTACCCAACTAGTCTACACATACTTTTGACATTAAAGAGCTAACTTATGTAATCACAAATCTTTTTACATGAATATAGGTGATAAAGAGCATACATTATATTGTTAACAATGTCATAGGCCCCTGCATGTCCTACCTGATGTTTCTTTGAATGTTGTAGGAAATGGACTAGTAAATATTGGCTCAGTAGAAGAAGGTCCAGTTGTGGCTTCCTCAGTAGTTGTCGCTGTTGTAAGAGTGGTATCTGCACTTGAATGTTTTGTACCAGTAGCCTCAGATGTTGTTCTATCCTGATCATATATGGTTGTATTTTCAATTTCAGGAGTTGCTGAATCTCTCGAATATTCCATAAATGTAGAGGTCCCAATTGAAGTTACAATGTGTTTAGTACCAGTGGATACTTCAGTTATTGTAGGCTTGTTGATTACAGATGTAGCTGCCATTGATTCTGTTGTTTCAGAAAGTTCAGATGTTTCCTGAGTATGAACTGTAGTGGTCTCCCTATCTGTAACACCTGTAGATGAGTGCATAGTTGTAGATGTTTCAGCTGTGGATGATGTGTATGTAGTGACCGTGGAGTCTTCTAATGCTGTATCTGTGGCTGTCACAGAGGTAAATGCCTTCAATTCTGTGATATCAGAAGGTTCAGATGTAATTGTTGTTCTTGAAGCTGTTGTAATTGTTTCAGATTCTATATTTCACAAAAATAAACGAGGAAAATTTGAAACAATTTGCCCATTCATATAACAATGCTTAATATTCACACATGTATATTAAACATTTTAATTAAACTACTGTAAAACAATATAGGTGTAGATCACATGTAGTTAATGGTAAATTGGAAAAATACATATGGTAATATACATTATATTGGCAAATTAATAAATTGAAATTATTATAAAGCATACATTCTTCAAATTCAACTGGTAGATATGTAAAAACATTAAATAATAAAGAAGCCTTTAGTTTTTCGTCTATTGAGATCTTTCTAGTCTTGAAGAAATGGAAAAATAGAGTAGAATGAAACATTTTACCCAACTAGTCTACACATACTTTTGACATTAAAGAGCTAACTTATGTAATCACAAATCTTTTTACATGAATATAGGTGATAAAGAGCATACATTATATTGTTAACAATGTCATAGGCCCCTGCATGTCCTACCTGATGTTTCTTTGAATGTTGTAGGAAATGGACTAGTAAATATTGGCTCAGTAGAAGAAGGTCCAGTTGTGGCTTCCTCAGTAGTTGTCGCTGTTGTAAGAGTGGTATCTGTACTTGAATGTTTTGTACCAGTAGCCTCAGATGTTGTTCTATCCTGATCATATATGGTTGTATTTTCAATTTCAGGAGTTGCTGAATCTCTCGAATATTCCATAAATGTAGAGGTCCCAATTGAAGTTACAATGTGTTTAGTACCAGTGGATACTTCAGTTATTGTAGGCTTGTTGATTACAGATGTAGCTGCCATTGATTCTGTTGTTTCAGAAAGTTCAGATGTTTCCTGAGTATGAACTGTAGTGGTCTCCCCATCTGTAACACCTGTAGATGAGTGCATAGTTGGAGATGTTTCAGCTGTGGATGATGTGTATGTAGTGACCGTGGAGTCTTCTAATGCTGTATCTGTGGCTGTCACAGAGGTAAATGCCTTCAATTCTGTGGTATCAGAAGGTTCAGATGTAATTGTTGTTCTTGAAGCTGTTGTAATTGATTCAGATTCTATATTTCACAAAAATAAAAGAGGAACATTTGAAACAATCTGCCCATTCATATAACAATGCTTAATATTCACACATGTATGTTAAACATTTTAATTAAACTACTGTAAAACAATATAGGTGTAGATCACATGTGGTTAATGGTAAATTGGAAAAATACATATGGTAATATACATTATATTGGCAAATTAATAAATTGAAATTATTATAAAGCATACATTCTTCAAATTCAACTGGTAGATATGTCAAAACATTAAAAAATAAAGAAGACTCTAGTTTTTCGTCTATTGAGATCTTTCTAGTCTTGAAGAAATGGAAAAATAGAGTAGAATGAAACATTTTACCCAACTAGTCTACACATACTTTTGACTTTAAAGAGCTAACTTATGTAATCACAAATCTTTTTACATGAATATAGGTGATAAACAGCATACATTATATTGTTAACAATGTCATAGGCCCCTGCATGTCCTACCTGATGTTTCTTTGAATGTTGTAGGAAATGGACTAGTAAATGTTGGCTCAGTAGAAGAAGGTCCAGTTGTGGCTTCCTCAGTAGTTGTCGCTGTTGTAAGAGTGGTATCTGCACTTGAATGTTTTGTACCAGTAGCCACAGATGTTGTTGTATCCTGATCATACATGGTTGTATATTCAATTTCAGCAGTTGCTGAATCTCTCGAAGATTCCATAAATGTAGAGGTCCCAATTGAAGTCACAGTGTGTTTAGAACCAGTGGATACTTCAGGTATTGTAGGCTTGTTGATTACAGATGTAGCTGCCATTGATTCTGTTGTTTCAGAAAGTTGAGATGTTTCCTGAGTGTGAACTGTAGTGGTCTCCCCATCTGTAACACCTGTAGATGAGTGCATAGTTGTAGATGTTTCAGCTGTGGATGATGTGTATGTAGTGACCATGGAGTCTTCTAATGCTGTATCTGTGGGTGTCACAGAGGTAAATGCCTTCAATTCTGTGGTATCAGAAGGTTCAGATGTAATTGTTGTTCTTGAAGCTGTTGTAATTGATTCAGATTCTATATTTCACAAAAATAAAAGAGGAAAATTTGAAACAATCTGCCCATTCATATAACAATGCTTAATATTCACACATGTATGTTAAACATTTTAATTAAACTACTGTAAAACAATATAGGTGTAGATCACATGTGGTTAATGGTAAACTTGAAATATACTTATGGTAATATACATTATATTGGCAAATTAATAAATTGAAATTATTATAAAGCATACATTCTTCAAATTCAACTGGTAGATATGTCAAAACAATAAAAAATAAAGAAGACTCTAGTTTTTCGTCTATTGAGATCTTTCTAGTCTTGAAGAAATGGAAAAATAGAGTAGAATGAAACATTTTACCCAACTAGTCTACACATACTTTTGAATTTAAAGAGCTAACTTATGTAATCACAAATCTTTGTACATGAATATAGGTGATAAACAGCATACATTATATTGTTAACAATGTCATAGGCCCCTGCATGTCCTACCTGATGTTTCTTTGAATGTTGTAGGAAATGGACTAGTAAATATTGGCTCAGTAGAAGAAGGTCCAGTTGTGGCTTCCTCAGTAGTTGTCGCTGTTGTAAGAGTGGTATCTGTACTTGAATGTTTTGTACCAGTAGCCTCAGATGTTGTTCTATCCTGATCATATATGGTTGTATTTTCAATTTCAGGAGTTGCTGAATCTCTCGAATATTCCATAAATGTAGAGGTCCCAATTGAAGTTACAATGTGTTTAGTACCAGTGGATACTTCAGTTATTGTAGGCTTGTTGATTACAGATGTAGCTGCCATTGATTCTGTTGTTTCAGAAAGTTGAGATGTTTCCTGAGTGTGAACTGTAGTGGTCTCCCCATCTGTAACACCTGTAGATGAGTGCATAGTTGTAGATGTTTCAGCTGTGGATGATGTGTATGTAGTGACCGTGGAGTCTTCTAATGCTGTATCTGTGGCTGTCACAGAGGTAAATCCCTTCAATTCTGTGGTATCAAAAGGTTCAGATGTAATTGTTGTTCTTGAAGCTGTTGTAATTGATTCAGATTCTATATTTCACAAAAATAAAAGAGGAACATTTGAAACAATCTGCCCATTCATATAACAATGCTTAATATTCACACATGTATGTTAAACATTTTAATTAAACTATTGTAAAACAATATAGGTGTAGATCACATGTGGTTAATGGTAAATTGGAAAAATACATATGGTAATATACATTATATTGGCAAATTAATAAATTGAAATTATTATAAAGCATACATTCTTCAAATTCAACTGGTAGATATGTCAAAACATTAAAAAATAAAGAAGACTCTAGTTTTTCGTCTATTGAGATCTTTCTAGTCTTGAAGAAATGGAAAAATAGAGTAGAATGAAACATTTTACCCAACTAGTCTACACATACTTTTGACATTAAAGAGCTAACTTATGTAATCACAAATCTTTTTCATGAATATAGGTGATAAAGAGCATACATTATATTGTTAACAATTTCATAGGCCCCTGCATGTCCTACCTGATGTTTCTTTGAATGTTGTAGGAAATGGACTAGTAAATGTTGGCTCAGTAGAAGAAGGTCCAGTTGTGGCTTCCTCAGTAGTTGTCGCTTTTGTAAGAGTGGTATCTGCACTTGAATGTTTTGTACCAGTAGCCACAGATGTTGTATCCTGATCATACATGGTTGTATATTCAATTTCAGCAGTTGCTGAATCTCTCGAAGATTCCATAAATGTAGAGGTCCCAATTGAAGTCACAGTGTGTTTAGAACCAGTGGATACTTCAGGTATTGTAGGCTTGTTGATTACAGATGTAGCTGCCATTGATTCTGTTGTTTCAGAAAGTTGAGATGTTTCCTGAGTGTGAACTGTAGTGGTCTCCCCATCTGTAACATCTGTAGATGAGTGCATAGTTGTAGATGTTTCAGCTGTGGATGATGTGTATGTAGTGACCATGGAGTCTTCTAATGCTGTATCTGTGGGTGTCACAGAGGTAAATGCCTTCAATTCTGTGGTATCAGAAGGTTCAGATGTAATTGTTGTTCTTGAAGCTGTTGTAATTGATTCAGATTCTATATTTCACAAAAATAAAAGAGGAAAATTTGAAACAATCTGCCCATTCATATAACAATGCTTAATATTCACACATGTATGTTAAACATTTGAATTAAACTACTGTAAAACAATATAGGTGTAGATCACATGTGGTTAATGGTAAACTGGAAATATACATATGGTAATATACATTATATTGGCAAATTAATAAATTGAAATTATTATAAAGCATACATTCTTCAAATTCAACTGGTAGATATGTCAAAACATTAAAAAATAAAGAAGACTCTAGTTTTTCGTCTATTGAGATCTTTCTAGTCTTGAAGAAATGGAAAAATAGAGTAGAATGAAACATTTTACCCAACTAGTCTACACATACTTTTGACTTTAAAGAGCTAACTTATGTAATCACAAATCTTTGTACATGAATATAGGTGACTAGCTGAGAGACCCGGCGTTGCCCGGGATGTAAATGCGTAATAGGTAGTATTATTTATAAATCGTGGAACAATAGGTGACTATTTGTTGTAAAGGTTGGATAATAATGTTGAAAAGAAAGATGGAAGAAAATGAAATACAATGTTGTATAAAAATGGTTTATTGCAAACACACCACAGTACAATGTATATTTTGGTGACATAAGTGATGTGAAAATGTGAGGCGTGTGTCCTGCTAGGGTGTGAGCGTGTGTGAGGCGGCGGGTGGGTGTTCAGTACGGGTGGCGCGTGGGTAGTGAGTGCTGGCTGTGGGTCGGGGTCCTGCTAGGGTGTGAGGCGGCGGGTGTGTGGCGAGTGCAGGTGACAGCTGGTCAGTGATATTGTTGCGTAGGGGCAGGAGGCGGCAGGTATGTGTCGAGTGTGTGGGGTGGGTGAGAGGCGGGTGTCTGTTGAGTGCGTGCAGCGGCTGTGTGGCGCAGGGGTGTGAGCGGTGGGCGGGTTGAAAGGCAGAAGTGCGGGTGGGCGAAAGGCAGAGGCGGGAGGGCGGACGAAAGGCGTTGAAGGAGGGGAGGTGAGGTCGGAGGGGTGGTGGGGGGTGGTGAGGGGAGGTGAAGGGGGGCGGAGGGGGGGGCGGAGGGGAGGTGAGGATGGGTGGTGGGGGATGGTGAGGGGAGGTGAAGGGGGGGTGGAGGGGAGGTGAAGGGGGGGCGGAGGGGAGGTGAAGGGGGGGCGGAGGGGAGGTGAAGGGGTGGCGGAGGGGAGGTGAAGGGGGGGCGGAGGGGAGGTGAAGGAGGGGTGAGGGGAGGTGAAGGGGGAGAGGTGAAGGGGGGGTGACGGGAGGTGGAGGGGGTTGCCGGGAGGTGAAGGGAAGGGGGGGGTGACGGGAGGGGGAGGGGTGACGGGAGGGGGTGGGGTGACGGGAGGGGGGGGTGACAGGAGGGGGGTGACAGGAGGCGAAGGGGGGGGGAGGTGAAGGGGGTGTGAAGGGAGGAAGGGAAGGGGGAGGTGGAGGAGAGGAAGGGGGAAGAGGGAGGTGGGGGAGGAGAAGGGGGGAGGGGGGAGGTGGGGGAAAGAGTGAAGGGGGAGGTGGGGGAAAGGGTGAAGGGGGAAAGGGGGTAAAGGTGGGGGAGGGGAAAAGGGGGGAAAGGGGGGAAAGAGGGGGGAAGGGGGGAAAGAGGGGTGGAGGGGGGAAGGGGGAGGAGGGGGGAAGGGGGTGGAGGGGGGGAAGAGGGGAGAGGGGGATGGGGGGAAGAGGGGAGAGGGGGGATGGGGAAAGGGGGGAGGTGAGGAGGGTAAGGGGGAGGTTAGGAGGGTAAGGGGGGAGGTGAGGAGGGTAAGGGGGAGGTGGAGGAGGGGAAGGGGGGAGGTGGAGGAGGGGAAGGGGGGAGGTGGAGGAAGGGAAGGGGGGAGGTGGAGGAAGGGAAGGGGGGAGGTGGAGGAGGGGAAGGGGGGAGGTGGTGGGAAGAGGGGGGAGGAGGTGGGAAGGGGGGAAGAGGGGGGAGGTGGTGGGAAGGGGGGAAGAGGGGGGAGGTGGTGGGAAGGGGGGAGGTGTGGGAAGGGGGGAGGTGGTAAGGGGGGGAGGTGTTGGAAGGGGGGAGGTGTGGGAAGGGGGGGGAGGTGGGAAGGGGGGGAGGTGGTGGGAAGGTGGGGGGGGGAGGTGGTGGGAAGGGGGGGGGTGGTGGGAAGGGGGGGGGTGGTGGGAAGGGGAGGTAAGGGTGAGGGGGGAGGGGTGATGGGGGAATGGGGGTAAGGTGGGGGAGGGGAAAGGGGGGGGGGGGAAGGGGGAGAGGGGGGAGGGGGGAAAGAGGGGTGGAGGGGGGGAAGAGGGGTGGAGGGGGGGGAAGGGGGTGGAGGGGGGGAAGGGGGGTGGGGGGGGGGAAGAGGGGAGGGGTGGGGGTGGGGGTGGGAGGAGGGGGGGAGGGGAGGTGGGGTAAGGGGGGGAGGTGAGGAGGGGAGTGGGGAAGGAATGGAAGGGGGGTGGTGGGGTGGGGGAGGAGTGGGGGGGAGGGGGGTGGAGGTGGGGGAAGGGGGGAGTGGTGGAGGGGTGGAAGGGGAGATGGTGGGGGGAGGGGGGAGGTGGTGGGAAGGGGGGGGGTGGTGGGGGGGGAGGAGGGGGGTGGTGGTGGGATGGGGGGGTGGTGGGGGGGTGGGAAGGGGGGGTGGTGGGGGGGGGGTGGTGGGGGTAGGGGGGGGGTGGTGGGGGGGTGGGGGGGGTGGGGGGGGGGGGGTGGTGGGAAGGTGGGAAGGGGGGAGGTGGGGTGGGGGGGAGGTGGGTGGGGGGAGGGGTGGAAGGGGGGAGGGTGGGAGGGGGGGAGGTAGGGGGGGGTGAGGTGGGAGGGGGGGAGGTGGTGGGGGAAGGGGGGGAGGTGGTGGGAAGGTGGGAAGGGGGGGAGGTGGTGGGAAGGTGGGAAGGGGGGGAGGTGGTGGGAGGTTGTAAGGGGGAGTGAAGGGGGGTGAAGGTGGGGGGTGGGGGTGAAGGTGGGGTGGAGGGGAGGTGAAGGGGGGGGGTGGAGGGGAGGTTAAGGGGGGGGGTGGAGGGGAGGTGAAGGGGGGGTGGAGGTGAGGTGAAGTGGAGGGGAGGTGGAAGGGAGGGGAAGTGTAGTGAGGGGTGGGTGAGGGGAGGTGGAGGGGGGGGTGGAGGGGATGTGGAAGGGAGGGGAAGTGTAGTGAGGGTTGGGTGAGGGGAGGTGAAGGCCGCTCACTCACCCATCCGGCAGCTCCCACGTGGATCTGAGGCGGGAGGCATTGTGTTGTGGCCGCTCCCCCGCTGACTGTAGCGGCGCCGGGGGGGGGTGGAGGGGAAGTGAGTGAGGGGAGGTGATCACTCCGCTCCCCCGCTGAGTGTAGCGGCGCCGGGGGGGGGGTGGAGTGGAAGTGAGTGAGGGGAGGTGATCACTCTGCTCCCCCGCTGAGTGTAGCGGCGCCGGGGGGGTGGAGGGGAAGTGAGTGAGGGGAGGTGATCACTCCGCTCCCCCGCTGAGTGTAGCGGCGCCGGGGGGGGGGGGGGTGGAGGGGAAGTGAGTGAGGGGAGGTGATCACTCCGCTCCCCCACTGAGTGTAGCGGCGCCGGGGGGGGGTGGAGGGGAAGTGAGTGAGGGGAGGTGATCACTCCGCTCCCCCGCTGACTGTAGCGGCGCCGGGGGGGGGTGGAGGGGAAGTGAGTGAGGGGAGGTGAAGGGGGGTGAGGGGACGTGAAGACCGCTCACTCACCCGTCCGGCAGCTCCCACGTGGAGGAGGGGGGGTGAAAGCGCGAGAAACAGGAAAAGGCGGAGCCTCCGGGACCGGTGGGGAAGAGAGCGGGAGATGTGCTGCTAACACTGTGATGTGTGTGTGTGTGTGTGTGTGAGACAGTGTGTGTGTGACTGTGTGACTGTGTGTGTGTGTGTGTGTGTGTGTGTGTGTGTGTGTGTGTGTGTGTGTGTGTGTGTGTGTGTGTGTGTGTGTGTGTGTGTGTGTGTGTGTGTGTGTGTGTGTGTGTGTGTGTGTGTGTGACAGTGTGTGTGTGTGTGTGTGTGTGTGTGTGTGTGTGTGTGTGTGTGTGTGTGTGTGTGTGTGTGTGTGTGTGTGTGTGTGTGTGTGTGTGTGTGTGTGTGTGTGTGTGTGTGTGTGTGTGTGTGTGTGTGTGTGTGTGTGTGACAGTGTGTGACAGTGTGTGACAGTGTGTGTGTGTGTTTGTGTGGTTTTTTTTTTGTGGACCTTTGGCCCGTCGCTCCGCCTCAGGCCAATGAGAGGTGTGGGGGGCGGGCCAAGGGGGTGGTGTGAGTGTGTGAGGCCAATGAGAGGTGTGCGGGGGCGGGCGGCCCAAGGGACCAATGAGATTGCCGCTAGGGACACTGGACATCCAGGCAGGCAGGCAAACATACAGTGATTTCACTAATATAGTATAAGATAAACAGCATACATTATATTGTTAACAATGTCATAGGCCCCTGCATGTCCTACCTGATGTTTCTTTGAATGTTGTAGGAAATGGACTAGTAAATGTTGGCTCAGTAGAAGAAGGTCCAGTTGTGGCTTCCTCAGTAGTTTTCGATTTTGTTAGAGTGGTATCTGCACTTGAATGTTTTGTACCAGTAGCCTCAGATGTTGTTGTATCCTGATCATATATGGTTGTATATTCAATTTCAGCAGTTGCTGAATCTCTAGAAGATTCCATAAATGTAGAGGTCCCAATTGAAGTCACAGTGTGTTTAGTACCAGTGGATACTTCAGTTATTGTAGGCTTGTTGATTACAGATGTAGCTGCCATTGATTCTGTTGTTTCAGAAAGTTGAGATGTTTCCTGAGTATGAACTGTAGTGGTCTCCCCATCTGTAACACCTGTAGATGAGTGCATAGTTGTAGATGTTTCAGCTGTGGATGATGTGTATGTAGTGACCGTGGAGTCTTCTAATGCTGTATCTGTGGCTGTCACAGAGGTAAATGCCTTCAATTCTGTGGTATCAGAAGGTTCAGATGTAATTGTTGTTCTTGAAGCTGTTGTAATTGATTCAGATTCTATATTTCACAAAAATAAAAGAGGAAAATTTGAAACAATCTGCCCATTCATATAACAATGCTTAATATTCACACATGTATGTTAAACATTTTAATTAAACTACTGTAAAACAATATAGGTGTAGATCACATGTGGTTAATGGTAAATTGGAAAAATACATATGGTAATATACATTATATTGGCAAATTAATAAATTGAAATTATTATAAAGCATACATTCTTCAAATTCAACTGGTAGATATGTAAAAACATTAAAAAATAAAGAAGCCTTTAGTTTTTCGTCTATTGAGATCTTTCTAGTCTTGAAGAAATGGAAAAATAGAGTAGAATTAAACATTTTACCCAACTAGTTTACACATACTTTTGACATTAAAGAGCTAACTTATGTAATCACAAATCTTTTTACATGAATATAGGTGATAAAGAGCATACATTATATTGTTAACAATGTCATAGGCCCCTGCATGTCCTACCTGATGTTTCTTTGAATGTTGTAAGAAATGGACTAGTAAATATTGGCTCAGTAGAAGAAGGTCCAGTTGTGGCTTCCTCAGTAGTTGTCGCTGTTGTAAGAGTGGTATCTGCACTTGAATGTTTTGTACCAGTAGCCACAGATGTTGTTGTATCTTGATCATACATGGTTGTATATTCAATTTCAGCAGTTGCTGAATCTCTCGAAGATTCCATAAATGTAGAGGTCCCAATTGAAGTCACAGTGTGTTTAGAACCAGTGGATACTTCAGGTATTGTAGGCTTGTTGATTACAGATGTAGCTGCCATTGATTCTGTTGTTTCAGAAAGTTGAGATGTTTCCTGAGTGTGAACTGTAGTGGTCTCCCCATCTGTAACACCTGTAGATGAGTGCATAGTTGTAGATGTTTCAGCTGTGGATGATGTGTATGTAGTGACCATGGAGTCTTCTAATGCTGTATCTGTGGGTGTCACAGAGGTAAATGCCTTCAATTCTGTGGTATCAGAAGGTTCAGATGTAATTGTTGTTCTTGAAGCTGTTGTAATTGATTCAGATTCTATATTTCACAAAAATTAAAGAGGAAAATTTGAAACAATCTGCCCATTCATATAACAATGCTTAATATTCACACATGTATGTTAAACATTTTAATTAAACTACTGTAAAACAATATACACTGGCGACACACTTTATTCGAGCTCGGCTAGTCCCACGAATTCGGGTATACCCGGGTGTATTGAGGTTTGTGACTGTTTGCTGCCCGAGTGCATTGAGGTATTTTCCAGGCAGGGATTGAAGCATTTTATTCCCGCTGGCTGCAATACTGCACAGTATATATATATATACTGCATTACAATTCATGAATTTATGCCATCTGGTAGACACGCGAAGCATTGCAGCCTATTAAATCCTAATCATTATCATTTAACAGATCAGCCGCCCGTCAGCCAGGCATGAACCCAGGCTGGGAAGGCAAATGCAACGGGGCTTGTCAGAGGTGAGGAGCGGCGCATTCCAGGTATCTGCCAGGTACATACCGGGTATTTGCTCGAATAAAGTGTGTCGGTGCAGTAGGTGTAGATCACATGTGGTTAATGGTAAACTGGAAATATACATATGGTAATATACATTATATTGGCAAATTAATAAATTGAAATTATTATAAAGCATACATTCTTCAAATTCAACTGGTAGATATGTCAAAACAATAAAAAATAAAGAAGACTCTAGTTTTTCGTCTATTGAGATCTTTCTAGTCATGAAGAAATGGAAAAATAGAGTAGAATGAAACATTTTACCCAACTAGTCTACACATACTTTTGACTTTAAAGAGCTAACTTATGTAATCACAAATCTTTTTACATGAATATAGGTGATAAAGAGCATACATTATATTGTTAACAATGTCATAGGCCCCTGCATGTCCTACCTGATGTTTCTTTGAATGTTGTAGGAAATGGACTAGTAAATATTGGCTCAGTAGAAGAAGGTCCAGTTGTGGCTTCCTCAGTAGTTGTCGCTGTTTTAAGAGTGGTATCTGCACTTGAATGTTTTGTACCAGTAGCCTCAGATGTTGTTCTATCCTGATCATATATGGTTGTATTTTCAATTTCAGGAGTTGCTGAATCTCTCGAATATTCCATAAATGTAGAGGTCCCAATTGAAGTTACAATGTGTTTAGTACCAGTGGATACTTCAGTTATTGTAGGCTTGTTGATTACAGATGTAGCTGCCATTGATTCTGTTGTTTCAGAAAGTTCAGATGTTTCCTGAGTATGAACTGTAGTGGTCTCCCCATCTGTAACACCTGTAGATGAGTGCATAGTTGTAGATGTTTCAGCTGTGGATGATGTGTATGTAGTGACCGTGGAGTCTTCTAATGCTGTATCTGTGGCTGTCACAGAGGTAAATGCCTTCAATTCTGTGGTATCAGAAGGTTCAGATGTAATTGTTGTTCTTGAAGCTGTTGTAATTGTTTCAGATTCTATATTTCACAAAAATAAACGAGGAAAATTTGAAACAATTTGCCCATTCATATAACAATGCTTAATATTCACACATGTATATTAAACATTTTAATTAAACTACTGTAAAACAATATAGGTGTAGATCACATGTGGTTAATGGTAAATTGGAAAAATACATATGGTAATATACATTATATTGGCAAATTAATAAATTGAAATTATTATAAAGCATACATTCTTCAAATTCAACTGGTAGATATGTCAAAACATTAAAAAAAAAAAAAAAAAAAAGCCTTTAGTTTTTCGTCTATTGAGATCTTTCTAGTCTTGAAGAAATGGAAAAATAGAGTAGAATGAAACATTTTACCCAACTAGTCTACACATACTTTTGACATTAAAGAGCTAATTTATGTAATCACAAATCTTTTTACATGAATATAGGTGATAAAGAGCATACATTATATTGTTAACAATGTCATAGGCCCCTGCATGTCCTACCTGATGTTTCTTTGAATGTTGTAGGAAATGGACTTGTAAATGTTGGCTCAGTAGAAGAAGGTCCAGTTGTGGCTTCCTCAGTAGTTGTCGCTGTTGTAAGAGTGGTATCTGCACTTGAATGTTTTGTACCAGTAGCCTCAGATGTTGTTGTATCCTGATCATATATGGTTGTATATTCAATTTCAGCAGTTGCTGAACCTCTTGACGTTTCCATAAATGTAGAGGTCCCAATTGAAGTTACAATGTGTTTAGTACCAGTGGATACTTCAGGTATTGTAGGCTTGTTGGATACAGTTGTAGCTGCCATTGATTCTGTTATTTCAGAAAGTTCTGATGTTACCTGAGTATGAACTGTAGTGGTCTCCCCATCTGTAACACCTGTAGATGAGTGCATAGTTGTAGATGTTTCAGCTGTGGATGATGTGTCTGTAGGGACCGAGGAGTCTTCTAATGCTGTATCTGTGGCTGTCACAGAGGTAAATGCCTTCAATTCTGTGGTATCAGAAGGTTCAGATGTAATTGTTGTTCTTGAAGCTGTTGTAATTGATTCAGATTCTATATTTCACAAAAATAAAAGAGGAAAATTTGAAACAATCTGCCCATTCATATAACAATGCTTAATATTCACACATGTATGTTAAACATTTTAATTAAACTACTGTAAAACAATATAGGTGTAGATCACATGTGGTATATGGTAAATTGGAAAAATACATATGTTAATATACATTATGTTGGGAAATTAATAAATTGAAATTATTATAAAGCATACATTCTTCAAATTCAACTGGTAGATATGTCAAAACATTAAAAAAATAAAGAAGCCTCTAGTTTTACGTCTATTGAGATCTTTCTAGTCTTGAAGAAATGGAAAAATAGAGTAGAATGAAACATTTTACCCAACTAGTCTACACATACATTTGACTTTAAAGTGCTAACTTATGTAATCATAAATCTCTTTACATGAATATACGTGATAAAGAGCATACATTATATTGTTAACAATGTCATAGGCCCCTGCATGTCCTACCTGATGTTTCTTTGAATGTTGTAAGAAATGGACTAGTAAATATTGGCTCAGTAGAAGAAGGTCCAGTTGTGGCTTCCTCAGTAGTTGTCGCTGTTGTAAGAGTGGTATCTGCACTTGAATGTTTTGTACCAGTAGCCACAGATGTTGTTGTATCTTGATCATACATGGTTGTATATTCAATTTCAGCAGTTGCTGAATCTCTCGAAGATTCCATAAATGTAGAGGTCCCAATTGAAGTCACAGTGTGTTTAGAACCAGTGGATACTTCAGGTATTGTAGGCTTGTTGATTACAGATGTAGCTGCCATTGATTCTGTTGTTTCAGAAAGTTGAGATGTTTCCTGAGTGTGAACTGTAGTGGTCTCCCCATCTGTAACACCTGTAGATGAGTGCATAGTTGTAGATGTTTCAGCTGTGGATGATGTGTATGTAGTGACCATGGAGTCTTCTAATGCTGTATCTGTGGGTGTCACAGAGGTAAATGCCTTCAATTCTGTGGTATCAGAAGGTTCAGATGTAATTGTTGTTCTTGAAGCTGTTGTAATTGATTCAGATTCTATATTTCACAAAAATTAAAGAGGAAAATTTGAAACAATCTGCCCATTCATATAACAATGCTTAATATTCACACATGTATGTTAAACATTTTAATTAAACTACTGTAAAACAATATACACTGGCGACACACTTTATTCGAGCTCGGCTAGTCCCACGAATTCGGGTATACCCGGGTGTATTGAGGTTTGTGACTGTTTGCTGCCCGAGTGCATTGAGGTATTTTCCAGGCAGGGATTGAAGCATTTTATTCCCGCTGGCTGCAATACTGCACAGTATATATATATATACTGCATTACAATTCATGAATTTATGCCATCTGGTAGACACGCGAAGCATTGCAGCCTATTAAATCCTAATCATTATCATTTAACAGATCAGCCGCCCGTCAGCCAGGCATGAACCCAGGCTGGGAAGGCAAATGCAACGGGGCTTGTCAGAGGTGAGGAGCGGCGCATTCCAGGTATCTGCCAGGTACATACCGGGTATTTGCTCGAATAAAGTGTGTCGGTGCAGTAGGTGTAGATCACATGTGGTTAATGGTAAACTGGAAATATACATATGGTAATATACATTATATTGGCAAATTAATAAATTGAAATTATTATAAAGCATACATTCTTCAAATTCAACTGGTAGATATGTCAAAACAATAAAAAATAAAGAAGACTCTAGTTTTTCGTCTATTGAGATCTTTCTAGTCATGAAGAAATGGAAAAATAGAGTAGAATGAAACATTTTACCCAACTAGTCTACACATACTTTTGACTTTAAAGAGCTAACTTATGTAATCACAAATCTTTTTACATGAATATAGGTGATAAAGAGCATACATTATATTGTTAACAATGTCATAGGCCCCTGCATGTCCTACCTGATGTTTCTTTGAATGTTGTAGGAAATGGACTAGTAAATATTGGCTCAGTAGAAGAAGGTCCAGTTGTGGCTTCCTCAGTAGTTGTCGCTGTTGTAAGAGTGGTATCTGCACTTGAATGTTTTGTACCAGTAGCCTCAGATGTTGTTCTATCCTGATCATATATGGTTGTATTTTCAATTTCAGGAGTTGCTGAATCTCTCGAATATTCCATAAATGTAGAGGTCCCAATTGAAGTTACAATGTGTTTAGTACCAGTGGATACTTCAGTTATTGTAGGCTTGTTGATTACAGATGTAGCTGCCATTGATTCTGTTGTTTCAGAAAGTTCAGATGTTTCCTGAGTATGAACTGTAGTGGTCTCCCCATCTGTAACACCTGTAGATGAGTGCATAGTTGTAGATGTTTCAGCTGTGGATGATGTGTATGTAGTGACCGTGGAGTCTTCTAATGCTGTATCTGTGGCTGTCACAGAGGTAAATGCCTTCAATTCTGTGATATCAGAAGGTTCAGATGTAATTGTTGTTCTTGAAGCTGTTGTAATTGTTTCAGATTCTATATTTCACAAAAATAAACGAGGAAAATTTGAAACAATTTGCCCATTCATATAACAATGCTTAATATTCACACATGTATATTAAACATTTTAATTAAACTACTGTAAAACAATATAGGTGTAGATCACATGTGGTTAATGGTAAATTGGAAAAATACATATGGTAATATACATTATATTGGCAAATTAATAAATTGAAATTATTATAAAGCATACATTCTTCAAATTCAACTGGTAGATATGTCAAAACATTAAAAAAAAAAAAAAAAAAAAAGCCTTTAGTTTTTCGTCTATTGAGATCTTTCTAGTCTTGAAGAAATGGAAAAATAGAGTAGAATGAAACATTTTACCCAACTAGTCTACACATACTTTTGACTTTAAAGTGCTAACTTATGTAATCATAAATCTCTTTACATGAATATACGTGATAAAGAGCATACATTATATTGTTAACAATGTCATAGGCCCCTGCATGTCCTACCTGATGTTTTTTTGAATGTTGTAGGAAATGGACTAGTAAATGTTGGCTCAGTAGAAGAAGGTCCAGTTGTGGCTTCCTCAGTAGTTGTCGCTGTTGTAAGAGTGGTATCTGCACTTGAATGTTTTGTACCAGTAGCCACAGATGTTGTTGTATCCTGATCATACATGGTTGTATATTCAATTTCAGCAGTTGCTGAATCTCTAGAAGATTCCATAAATGTAGAGGTCCCAATTGAAGTCACAATGTGTTTCGTACCAGTGGATACTTCAGATATTGTAGGCTTGTTGATTACAGATGTAGCTGCCATTGATTCTGTTGTTTCAGAAAGTTCAGATGTTTCCTGAGTATGAACTGTAGTGGTCTCCCCATCTGTAACACCTGTAGATGAGTGCATAGTTGTAGATGTTTCAGCTGTGGATGATGTGTATGTAGTGACCGTGGAGTCTTCTAATGCTGTATCTGTGGCTGTCACAGAGGTAAATGCCTTCAATTCTGTGATATCAGAAGGTTCAGATGTAATTGTTGTTCTTGAAGCTGTTGTAATTGATTCAGATTCTATATTTCACAAAAATAAAAGAGGAACATTTGAAACAATCTGCCCATTCATATAACAATGCTTAATATTCACACATGTATGTTAAACATTTTAATTTTAACTGCTGTAAAACAATATAGGTGTAGATCACATGTGGTTAATGGTAAATTGGAAAAATACATATGGTAATATACATTATATTGGCAAATTAATAAATTGAAATTAATATAAAGCATACATTCTTCAAATTCAACTGGTAGACATGTCAAAACATTAAAAAATAAAGAAGACTCTAGTTTTTCGTCTATTGAGATCTTTCTAGTCTTGAAGAAATGGAAAAATAGAGTAGAATGAAACATTTTACCCAACTAGTCTACACATACTTTTGACATTAAAGAGCTATCTTATGTAATCACAAATCTTTTTACATGAATATAGGTGATAAAGAGCATACATTATATTGTTAACAATGTCATAGGCCCCTGCATGTCCTACCTGATGTTTCTTTGAATGTTGTAGGAAATGGACTAGTAAATATTGGCTCAGTAGAAGAAGGTCCAGTTGTGGCTTCCTCAGTAGTTGTCGCTGTTGTAAGAGTGGTATCTGCACTTGAATGTTTTGTACCAGTAGCCTCAGATGTTGTTCTATCCTGATCATATATGGTTGTATTTTCAATTTCAGGAGTTGCTGAATCTCTCGAATATTCCATAAATGTAGAGGTCCCAATTGAAGTTACAATGTGTTTAGTACCAGTGGATACTTCAGTTATTGTAGGCTTGTTGATTACAGATGTAGCTGCCATTGATTCTGTTGTTTCAGAAAGTTCAGATGTTTCCTGAGTATGAACTGTAGTGGTTTCCACATCTGTAACACCTGTAGATGAGTGCATAGTTGTAGATGTTTCAGCTGTGGATGATGTGTATGTAGTGACCGTGGAGTCTTCTAATGCTGTATCTGTGGCTGTCACAGAGGTAAATGCCTTCAATTCTGTGGTATCAGAAGGTTCAGATGTAATTGTTGTTCTTGAAGCTGTTGTAATTGATTCAGATTCTATATTTCACAAAAATAAAAGAGGAACATTTGAAACAATCTGCCCATTCATATAACAATGCTTAATATTCACACATGTATGTTAAACATTTTAATTAAACTACTGTAAAACAATATAGGTGTAGATCACATGTGGTTAATGGTAAACTGGAAATATACATATGGTAATATACATTATATTGGTAAATTAATAAATTGAAATTATTATAAAGCATACATTCTTCAAATTCAACTGGTAGATATGTCAAAACATTAAAAAATAAAGAAGACTCTAGTTTTTCGTCTATTGAGATCTTTCTAGTCTTGAAGAAATGGAAAAATAGAGTAGAATGAAACATTTTACCCAACTAGTCTACACATACTTTTGACTTTAAAGAGCTAACTTATGTAATCACAAATCTTTGTACATGAATATAGGTGATAAACAGCATACATTATATTGTTAACAATGTCATAGGCCCCTGCATGTCCTACCTGATGTTTCTTTGAATGTTGTAGGAAATGGACTAGTAAATGTTGGCTCAGTAGAAGAAGGTCCAGTTGTGGCTTCCTCAGTAGTTGTCGCTGTTGTAAGAGTGGTATCTGCACTTGAATGTTTTGTACCAGTAGCCACAGATGTTGTTGTATCCTGATCATACATGGTTGTATATTCAATTTCAGCAGTTGCTGAATCTCTCGAAGATTCCATAAATGTAGAGGTCCCAATTGAAGTCACAGTGTGTTTAGTACCAGTGGATACTTCAGGTATTGTAGGCTTGTTGATTACAGATGTAGCTGCCATTGATTCTGTTGTTTCAGAAAGTTGAGATGTTTCCTGAGTGTGAACTGTAGTGGTCTCCCCATCTGTAACACCTGTAGATGAGTGCATAGTTGTAGATGTTTCAGCTGTGGATGATGTGTATGTAGTGACCATGGAGTCTTCTAATGCTGTATCTGTGGGTGTCACAGAGGTAAATGCCTTCAATTCTGTGGTATCAGAAGGTTCAGATGTAATTGTTGTTCTTGAAGCTGTTGTAATTGATTCAGATTCTATATTTCACAAAAATAAAAGAGGAAAATTTGAAACAATCTGCCCATTCATATAACAATGCTTAATATTCACACATGTATGTTAAACATTTTAATTAAACTACTGTAAAATAATATAGGTGTAGATCACATGTGGTTAATGGTAAATTGGAAAAATACATATGGTAATATACATTATATTGGCAAATTAATAAATTGAAATTATTATAAAGCATACATTCTTCAAATTCAACTGGTAGATATGTCAAAACATTAAAAATTAAGAAGCCTTTAGTTTTTCGTCTATTGAGATCTTTCTAGTCTTGAAGAAATGGAAAAATAGAGTAGAATGAAACATTTTACCCAACTAGTCTACACATACTTTTGACATTAAAGAGCTAACTTATGTAATCACAAATCTTTTTACATGAATATAGGTGATAAAGAGCATACATTATATTGTTAACAATGTCATAGGCCCCTGCATGTCCTACCTGATGTTTCTTTGAATGTTGTAGGAAATGGACTAGTAAATATTGGCTCAGTAGAAGAAGGTCCAGTTGTGGCTTCCTCAGTAGTTGTCGCTGTTGTAAGAGTGGTATCTGCACTTGAATGTTTTGTACCAGTAGCCACAGATGTTGTTGTATCCTGATCATACATGGTTGTATATTCAATTTCAGCAGTTGCTGAATCTCTCGAAGATTCCATAAATGTAGAGGTCCCAATTGAAGTCACAGTGTGTTTAGTACCAGTGGATACTTCAGGTATTGTAGGCTTGTTGATTACAGATGTAGCTGCCATTGATTCTGTTGCTTCAGAAAGTTCAGATGTTTCCTGAGTATGAACTGTAGTGGTCTCCCCATCTGTAACACCTGTAGATGAGTGCATAGTTGTAGATGTTTCAGCTGTGGATGATGTGTATGTAGTGACCGTGGAGTCTTCAAATGCTGTATCTGTGGCAGTCACTGAGGTGAATGCCTTCAATTCTGTGGTATCAGAAGGTTCAGGTGTAATTGTTGTTCTTGAAGCTGTTGTAATTGTTTCAGATTCTATATTTCACAAAAATAAAAGAGGAAAGTTTGAAACAATTTACCCATTCATATAACAATGCTTAATATTCACACATGTAGATTAAACATTTTAATTAAACTACTGTAAAACAATATAGGTGTAGATCACATGTAGTTAATGGTAAATTGGAAAAATACATATGGTAATATACATTATATTGGCAAATTAATAAATTGAAATTATTATAAAGCATACATTCTTCAAATTCAACTGGTAGATGTGTAAAAATATTAAAAAATAAAGAAGCCTTTAGTTTTTCGTCTATTGAGATCTTTCTAGTCTTGAAGAAATGGAAAAATAGAGTAGAATGAAACATTTTACCCAACTAGTCTACACATACTTTTGACTTTAAAGAGCTAACTTATGTAACCACAAATCTTTTTACATGAATATAGGTGATAAATAGCATACATTATATTGTTAACAATGTCATAGGCCCCTGCATGTCCTACCTGATGTTTCTTTGAATGTTGTAGGAAATGGACTAGTAAATGTTGGCTCAGTAGAAGAAGGTCCAGTTGTGGCTTCCTCAGTAGTTGTCGCTGTTGTAAGAGTGGTATCTGCACTTGAATGTTTTGTACCAGTAGCCACAGATGTTGTTGTATCCTGATCATACATGGTTGTATATTCAATTTCAGCAGTTGCTGAATCTCTCGAAGATTCCATAAATGTAGAGGTCCCAATTGAAGTCACAGTGTGTTTAGTACCAGTGGATACTTCAGGTATTGTAGGCTTGTTGATTACAGATGTAGCTGCCATTGATTCTGTTGTTTCAGAAAGTTGAGATGTTTCCTGAGTGTGAACTGTAGTGGTCTCCCCATCTGTAACACCTGTAGATGAGTGCATAGTTGTAGATGTTTCAGCTGTGGATGATGTGTATGTAGTGACCATGGAGTCTTCTAATGCTGTATCTGTGGGTGTCACAGAGGTAAATGCCTTCAATTCTGTGGTATCAGAAGGTTCAGATGTAATTGTTGTTCTTGAAGCTGTTGTAATTGATTCAGATTCTATATTTCACAAAAATAAAAGAGGAACATTTGAAACAATCTGCCCATTCATATAACAATGCTTAATATTCACACATGTATTTTAAAAACTTTTATTAAACTACTGTAAAACAATATAGGTGTAGATCACATGTGGTTAATGGTAAATTGGAAAAATACATATGGTAATATACATTATATTGGCAAATTAATAAATTGAAATTATTATAAAGCATACATTCTTCAAATTCAACTGGTAGATATGTCAAAACATTTAAAAAATAAAGAAGCCTTTAGTTTTTCGTCTATTGAGATCTTTCTAGTCTTGAAGAAATGGAAAAATAGAGTAGAATGAAACATTTTACCCAACTAGTCTACACATACATTTGACATTAAAGTGCTAACTTATGTAATCATAAATCTCTTTACATGAATATACGTGATAAAGAGCATACATTATATTGTTAACAATGTCATAGGCCCCTGCATGTCCTACCTGATGTTTTTTTGAATGTTGTAGGAAATGGACTAGTAAATGTTGGCTCAGTAGAAGAAGGTCCAGTTGTGGCTTCCTCAGTAGTTGTCGCTGTTGTAAGAGTGGTATCTGCACTTGAATGTTTTGTACCAGTAGCCACAGTTGTTGTTGTATCCTGATCATACATGGTTGTATATTCAATTTCAGCAGTTGCTGAATCTGTAGAAGATTCCATAAATGTAGAGGTCTCAATTGAAGTCACAATGTGTTTAGAACCAGTGGATACTTCAGATATTGTAGGCTTGTTGATTACAGATGTAGCTGCCATTGATTCTGTTGTTTCAGAAAGTTCAGATGTTTCCTGAGTATGAACTGTAGTGGTCTCCCCATCTGTAACACCTGTAGATGAGTGCATAGTTGTAGATGTTTCAGCTGTGGATGATGTGTATGTAGTGACCATGGAGTCTTCTAATGCTGTATCTGTGGGTGTCACTGAGGTGAATGCCTTCAATTCTGTGGTATCAGAAGGTTCAGATGTAATTGTTGTTCTTGAAGCTGTTGTAATTGATTCAGATTCTATATTTCACAAAAATAAAAGAGGAAAATTTGAAACAATCTGCCCATTCATATAACAATGCTTAATATTCACACATGTATGTTAAACATTTTAATTAAACTACTGTAAAACAATATAGGTGTAGATCCCATGTGGTTAATGGTAAATTGGAAAAATACATATGGTAATATACATTATATTGGCAATTTAATAAATTGAAATTATTATAAAGCATACATTCTTCAAATTCAACTGGTAGATATGTCAAAACATTAAAAAATAAAGAAGCCTCTAGTTTTTCGTCTATTGAGATCTTTCTAGTCTTGAAGAAATGGAAAAATAGAGTAGAATGAAACATTTTACCCAACTAGTCTACACATACATTTGACATTAAAGAGCTAACTTATGTAATCATAAATCTCTTTACATGAATATAGGTGATAAAGAGCATACATTATATTGTTAACATTGTCATAGGTCCCGGTGTGTCCTACCTGATGTTTCTTTGAATGTTGTAGGAAATGGACTAGTAAATGTTGGCTCAGTAGAAAAAGGTCCAGTTGTGGCTTCCTCAGTAGTTGTCGCTGTTGTAAGAGTGGTATCTGCACTTGAATGTTTTGTACCAGTAGCCACAGATGTTGTTGTATCCTGATCATACATGGTTGTATATTCAATTTCAGCAGTTGCTGAATCTCTCGAAGATTCCATAAATGTAGAGGTCCCAATTGAAGTCACAATGTGTTTAGTACCAGTGGATACTTCAGGTATTGTAGGCTTGTTGATTACAGATGGAGCTGCCATTGATTCTGTTGTTTCAGAAAGTTGAGATGTTTCCTGAGTATGAACTGTAGTGGTCTCTCCATCTGTAACACCTGTAGATGAGTGCATAGTAGTAGATGTTTCAGCTGTGGATGATGTGTATGTAGTGACTGTGGAGTCTTCTAATGCTGTATCTGTGGCTGTCACAGAGGTAAATGCCTTCAATTCTGTGGTATTAGAAGGTTCAGATGTAATTGTTGTTCTTGAAGCTGTTGTAATAGATTCAGATTCTATATTTCACAAAAATAAAAGAGGAACTATTGAAACAATCTGCCCATTCATATAACAATGCTTAATATTCACACATGTATGTTAAACATTTTAATTAAACTACTGTAAAACAATATAGGTGTAGATCACATGTGGTTAGTGGTAAATTGGAAAAATACATATGGTAATATACATTATATTGGCAAATTAATAAATTGAAATTATTATAAAGCATACATTCTTCAAATTCAACTGGTAGATATGTCAAAACATTAAAAAGTAAAGAAGCCTTTAGTTTTTCGTCTATTGAGATCTTTCTAGTCTTGAAGAAATGGAAAAATAGAGTAGAATGAAACATTTTACCCAACTAGTCTACACATACTTTTGACATTAAAGAGCTAACTTATGTAATCACAAATCTTTTTACATGAATATAGGTGATAAAGAGCATACATTATATTGTTAACAATGTCATAGGCCCCTGCATGTCCTACCTGATGATTCTTTGAATGTTGTAGGAAATGGACTAGTAAATATTGGCTCAGTAGAAGAAGGTCCAGTTGTGTCTTCCTCAGTAGTTGTCGCTGTTGTAAGAGTGGTATCTGCACTTGAATGTTTTGTACCAGTAGCCTCAGATGTTGTTCTATCCTGATCATATATGGTTGTATTTTCAATTTCAGGAGTTGCTGAATCTCTCGAATATTCCATAAATGTAGAGGTCCCAATTGAAGTTACAATGTGTTTAGTACCAGTGGATACTTCAGTTATTGTAGGCTTGTTGATTACAGATGTAGCTGCCATTGATTCTGTTGTTTCAGAAAGTTCAGATGTTTCCTTAGTATGAACTGTAGTGGTCTCCCCATCTGTAACACCTGTAGATGAGTGCATAGTTGTAGATGTTTCAGCTGTGGATGATGTGTATGTAGAGACCGTGGAGTCTTCTAATGCTGTATCTGTGGCTGTCACAGAGGTAAATGCCTTCAATTCTGTGGTATCAGAAGGTTCAGGTGTAATTGTTGTTCTTGAAGCTGTTGTAATTGATTCAGATTCTATATTTCACAAAAATAAAAGAGGAAAATTTGAAACAATCTGCCCATTCATATAACAATGCTTAATATTCACACATGTATGTTAAACATTTTAATTAAACTACTGTAAAACAATATAGGTGTAGATCACATGTGGTTAATGGTAAATTGGAAAAATACATATGTTAATATACATTATGTTGGCAAATTAATAAATTGAAATTATTATAAAGCATACATTCTTCAAATTCAACTGGTAGATATGTCAAAACATTAAAAAAATAAAGAAGCCTCTAGTTTTACGTCTATTGAGATCTTTCTAGTCTTGAAGAAATGGAAAAATAGAGTAGAATGAAACATTTTACCCAACTAGTCTACACATACATTTGACATTAAAATGCTAACTTATGTAATCATAAATATCTTTACATGAATATACGTGATAAAGAGCATACATTATATTGTTAACAATGTCATAGGCCCCTGCATGTCCTACCTGATGTTTTTTTGAATGTTGTAGGAAATGGACTAGTAAATGTTGGCTCAGTAGAAGAAGGTCCAGTTGTGGCTTCCTCAGTAGTTGTCGCTGTTGTAAGAGTGGTATCTGCACTTGAATGTTTTGTACCAGTAGCCACAGATGTTGTTGTATCCTGATCATACATGGTTGTATATTCAATTTCAGCAGTTGCTGAATCTCTCGAAGATTCCATAAATGTAGAGGTCCCAATTGAAGTCACAATGTGTTTAGTACCAGTGGATACTTCAGGTATTGTAGGCTTGTTGATTACAGATGTAGCTGCCATTGATTCTGTTGTTTCAGAAAGTTGAGATGTTTCCTGAGTATGAACTGTAGTGGTCTCCCCATCTGTTACACCTGTAGATGAGTGCATAGTTGTAGATGTTTCAGCTGTGGATGATGTGTATGTAGTGACCATGGAGTCTTCTAATGCTGTATCTGTGGGTGTCACAGAGGTAAATGCCTTCAATTCTGTGGTATCAGAAGGTTCAGATGTAATTGTTGTTCTTGAAGCTGTTGTAATTAATTCAGATTCTATATTTCGCAAAAATAAAAGAGGAACATTTGAAACAATCTGCCCATTCATATAACAATGCTTAATATTCACACATGTATGTTAAACATTTTAATTAAACTACTGTAAAACAATATAGGTGTAGATCACATGTGGTTAATGGTAAATTGGAAAAATACATATGGTAATATACATTATATTGGCAAATTAATAAATTGAAATTATTATAAAGCATACATTCTTCAAATTCAACTGGTAGATATGTCAAAACATTAAAAAATAAAGAAGCCTCTAGTTTTTCGTCTATTGAGATCTTTCTAGTCTTGAAGAAATGGAAAAATAGAGTAGAATGAAACATTTTACCCAACTAGTCTACACATACTTTTGACATTAAAGCGCTAACTTATGTAATCACAAATCTCTTTACATGAATATAGGTGATAAAGAGCATACATTATATTGTTAACAATGTCATAGGCCCCTGCATGTCCTACCTGGTGTTTCTTTGAATGTTGTAGGAAATGGACTTGTAAATGTTGGCTCAGTAGAAGAAGGTCCAGTTGTGGCTTCCTCAGTAGTTGTCGCTGTTGTAAGAGTGATATATGCACTTGAATGTTTTGTACCAGTAGCCACAGTTGTTGTTATATCCTGATCATACATGGTTGTATATTCAATTTCAGCAGTTGCTGAATCTCTAGAAGATTCCATAAATGTAGAGGTCCCAATTGAAGTCACAATGTGTTTAGTACCAGTGGATACTTCAGGTATTGTAGGCTTGTTGATTACAGATGTAGCTGCCATTGATTCTGTTGTTTCAGAAAGTTCAGATGTTTCCTGAGTATGAACTGTAGTGTTCTCCCCATCTGTAACACCTGTAGATGAGTGCATAGTTGTAGATGTTTCAGCTGTGGATGATGTGTATGTAGTGACCGTGGAGTCTTCTAATGCTGTATCTGTGGCTGTCACAGAGGTAAATGCCTTCAATTCTGAGGTATCAGAAGGTTCAGATGTAATTGTTGTTCTTGAAGCTGTTGTAATTGATTCAGATTCTATATTTCACAAAAATAAAAGAGGAAAATTTGAAACAATCTGCCCATTCATATAACAATGCTTAATATTCACACATGTATGTTAAACAGTTTAATTAAACTACTGTAAAACAATATAGGTGTAGATCACATGTGGTTAATGGTAAATTGGAAAAATACATATGGTAATATACATTATATTGGCAAATTAATAAATTGAAATTATTATAAAGCATACATTCTTCAAATTCAACTGGTAGATATGTCAAAACATTAAAAAATAAAGAAGCCTCTAGTTTTTCGTCTATTGAGATCTTTCTAGTCTTGCAGAAATGGAAAAATAGAGTAGAATGAAATATTTTACCCAACTAGTCTACACATACTTTTGACATTAAAGAGCTAACTTATGTAATCACAAATCTTTTTACATGAATATAGGTGATAAAGAGCATACATTATATTGTTAACAATGTCATAGGCCCCTGCATGTCCTACCTGATGTTTCTTTGAATTTTGTAGGAAATGGACTAGTAAAAGTTGGCTCAGTAGAAGAAGGTCCAGTTGTGGCTTCCTCAGTAGTTGTCGCTGTTGTAAGAGTGGTATCTGCACTTGAATGTTTTGTACCAGTAGCCACAGATGTTGTTGAATCCTGATCATATATGGTTGTATATTCAATTTCAGCAGTTGCTGAATCTCTAGAAGATTCCATAAATGTAGAGGTCCCAATTGAAGTTACAATGTGTTTAGAACCAGTGGATACTTCAGATATTGTAGGCTTGTTGATTACAGATGTAGCTGCTTTTGATTCTGTTGTTTCAGAAAGTTCAGATGTTTCCTGAGTATGAACTGTAGTGGTCTCCCCATCTGTAACACCTGTAGATGAGTGCATAGTTGTAGATGTTTCGGCTGTGGATGATGTGAATGTAGTGACCGTGGAATCTTCTAATGCTGTATCTGTGGCTGTCACAGAGGTAAATGCCTTCAATTCTGTGGTATCACAAGGTACAGATGTAATTGTTCTTGAAGCTGTTGTAATTGATTCAGATTCTATATTTCACAAATATAAAAGAGGAAAATTTGAAACAATCTGCCCTTTCATATAACAATGCTTAATATTCACACATGTAGATTAAACATTTTAATTAAACTACTGTAAAACAATATAAGTGTAGATCACATGTGGTTAATGGTAAATTGGAAAAATACATATGGTAATATACATTATATTGGCAAATTAATAAATTGAAATTATTATAAAGCATACATTCTTCAAATTCAACTGGTAGATATGTAAAAACATTAAAAAATAAAGAAGCCTCTAGTTTTTCGTCTATTGAGATCTTTCTAGTCTTGAAGAAATGGAAAAATAGAGTAGAATGAAACATTTTACTCAACTAGTCTACACATACTTTTGACATTAAAGAGCTAACTTATGTAATCACAAATCTTTTTACATGAATATAGGTGATAAAGAGCATACATTATATTGTTAACAATGTCATAGGCCCCTGCATGTCCTACCTGATGTTTCTTTGAATGTTGTAGGAAATGGACTTGTAAATGTTGGCTCAGTAGAAGAAGGTCCAGTTGTGGCTTCCTCAGTAGTTGTCGCTGTTGTAAGAGTGGTATCTGCACTTGAATGTTTTGTACCAGTTGCCACTGATGTTGTTGTATCCTGATCATTTATGGTTGTATATTCAATTTCAGCAGTTGCTGAATCTCTAGCAGATTCCATAAATGTAGAGGTCCCAATTGAAGTCACAATGTGTTTAGTACCAGTGGATACTTCAGGTATTGTAGGCTTGTTGATTACAGATGTAGCTGCCATTGATTCTGTTGTTTCAGAAAGTTCCGATGTTTCCTGAGTATGAACTGTAGTGGTTTCCACATCTGTAACACCTGTAGATGAGTGCATAGTTGTAGATGTTTCAGCTGTGGATGATGTGAATGTAGTGACCGTGAAGTCTTCCAATGCTGTATCTGTGACTGTCACAGAGGAAAATGCCTTCAATTCTGTGGTATCAGAAGGTTCAGATGTAATTGTTGTTCTTGAAGCTGTTGTAATTGATTCAGATTCTATATTTCACAAAAATAAAAGAGGAACATTTGAAACAATCTGCCCGTTCATATAACAATGCTTAATATTCACACATGTATGTTAAACATTTTAATTAAACTACTGTAAAACAATATAGGTGTAGATCACATGTGGTTAATGGTAAATTGGTAAAATACATATAGTAATATAGATTATATTGCCAAATTAATACATTGAAATTATTATAAAGAATACATTATTCAAATTCAACTGGTAGATATGTAAAAACATTAAAAAATAAAGAAGCCTCTAGATTTTTTTTGTCTATTGAGATCTTTCTAGTCTTGAAGAAATGGAAAAATAGAGTAGAATGAAACATTTTACTCAACTAGTCTACACATACGTTTGACATTAAAGAGCTAACTTATGTAATCACAAATCTTTTTACATGATTATAGGTGATAAAGAGCATCTCTACTATATATTTCTCAAAGTGTCCTATGTGTCGTTGCCTGTCTGTCTGTCTGTCTGTATGTGTCTCCCTGTGTCCCTCCCTGTGTCCCTAGCGGCAATCAGATTGGACATTGGGCCAGGCCAATGAGATTGCTCCCTTGGCCCGCCCGCCCTGACACACACACACACACACACAGCGTGGCGCTCATCGGGACCCACGCGCACCTCCTCCTCTCCCCGGTTATCCCGCTTTCCCACGCTTTTTCCTTCCCCCGGCACCGCTACAGTCAGCGGGGGAGCGGAGCGAGCGCCCGGGACACAGCGGGGGACCCGCCCCCTCCCCCCCACTAACTCCCCCCCACACACACAGAGCACACGGCTCTCCCTTCACCCGGCGCTCCCCCCACACACACACACAGAGCACGCACTGTGCGTCTCTCCCCTCACACAGGCCGCTCCTCCGGCTGTCTCCGCCTCTCCTCCGGCTGTCTCCGCCTCTGCTCCGGCTGTCTCCGCCTCTCCTCCGGCTCTCCCCGCGAGAGGCGCAGCACCTCCTCACCGGAGCGTCTCAGCCTCTCCGCGGAGGAGCCCGAGGTGGAGGAGCAGGGCGGCCGGGACCCGTAGGAACAGGAGCACGGCCGTGTGCAAGGTGAGGAAATGCAGGGGAATGGCTTATTTAACGCGTCCCTGACTCCCCCTGCCCTTTGCCCCCTCCCTGCCCCCCTGCCCTTTGCCCCCCCTGCCCTTTTCCCCCCTTTGCCCACCCTGCCCTCCCTCCCCCTGACCTTTGCCCCCCTGCCCTCCCTCCCCCTGGCCTTTGCCCCCTGCCCTCCCTCCCCCTGCCCTTTGCCCCCCCTGCCCTCCCTCCCCCTGCCCTTTGCCCCCCCTGCCCTCCCTCCCAATGCCCTTTGACCCCCTGCCCTCCCTCCCAATGCCCTTTGCCCCCCCTGACTTCCCTCCCAATGCCCTTTGCCCCCCCTGCCCTCCCTCCCAATGCCCTTTTCTCCCTGCCCTCCCTCCCTCTGCCTTCCCTCCCCCTGCCCTCCCTCCCCCTGCACTTTGCCCCTGCCCTTTGCCCCCTGCCCTTTGCCCCTGCCCTTTTCCCCCCTGCCTCCCCTTGCCCTCCCTCCCCCTGCCCTTTGCCCCTGCCCTTTTCCTCCCTGCCCTCCCTCCCAATGCCCTTTGCCCCCTGCCCTCCCTCCCTCTGACCTTTGCCCCCTGCCCTCCCTCCCCCTGCCCTTGCCTCCTGCCCTCCCTCCCCCTGCCCTCCCTCCCCCTGCCCATTGCCCCCTGCCCTTTTCCCCCCTGCCCTCCCTCCCCCTTCCCTTTGCCCCCTGCCCTTTTCCCATTTGCCCCCCTGCCCTTTGTCCCCCTGCCCTTTGCCCCCCTGCCCTTTGCCCCCCTGCCCTTTGCCCCCTTGCCCCCCTCCCTCCCTGCCCTCTTGCCCCCCTCCCTGCCCTCTTGCCCCCCTCCTTCCCTGCCCTCTTGCCCCCCTGCCCTTAGCCCCCCTCCCTCCCTGTCCTCGTGCCTCCCCTGCCCTCTTGCCCCCCTCCTTGCCCCCCTCCCTCCCTGCCCCCTCCCTCCCTGCCCTCTTGCCCCCCTGCCCTCTTGCCCCCCTGCCCTCTTGCCCCTCCCTGCCCTTAGCCCCCCCGCCCTTCCATGCCCCTCCCCCCCGCCCTTCCACTCCATGCCCCCAGCCCTTCCACGCCCGGGCAACGCCGGGAATATCAGCTAGTACATTATATTGTAAACAATTTCATAGGTCCCTGTGTGTCCTACCTGATGTTTCTTTGAATGTTGTAGGAAATGGACTTGTAAATGTTGGCTCAGTAGAAGAAGGTCCAGTTGTGGCTTCCTCAGTAGTTGTCGATTTTGTTAGAGTGGTATCTGCACTTGAATGTTTTGTACCAGTAGCCTCAGATGTTGTTGTATCCTGATCATATATGGTTGTATATTCAATTTCAACAGTTGCTGAATCTCTAGAAGATTCCATAAATGTAGAGGTCCCAATTGAAGTCACAGTGTGTTTAGTACCAGTTGATACTTCAGGTATTGTAGACTTGTTGATTACAGATGTAGCTGCCATTGATTCTGTGGTTTCAGAAAGTTCAGATGTTTCCTGAGTATGAACTGTAGTGGTCTCCCCATATGTAACACCTGTAGATGAGTGCATAGTTGAAGATGTTTCAGCTGTATATGATGTGTTTGTAGTGACCGTGGAGTCTTCTAATGCTGTATCTGTGGCTGTCACTGAGGTAAATGCCTTCAATTCTGTGGTATCAGAAGATTCAGATGTAATTGTTGTTCTTGAAGCTGTTGTAATTGATTCAGATTCTATATTTCACAAAAATAAAAGAGGAAAATTTGAAGCAATCTGCCCATTCATATAACAATGCTTAATATTCACACATGTATGTTAAACATTTTAATTAAACTACTGTAAAACAATATAGGTGTAGATCACATGTGGTTAATGGTAAATTATACTGGTAGATATGAAAAAACATTAAAAAAATAAAGAAGCCTCTAGTTTTTCGTCTATTGAGATCTTTCTAGTCTTAAAGAAATGGAAAAATAGAGTAGAATGAAACATTTTACCCAACTAGTCTACACATACTTTTGACATTAAAGAGTTAACTTATGTAATCACAAATCTTTTTACATGAATATAGGTGATAAAGAGCATACATTATATTGTTAACAATGTCATAGGTCCCTGTGTGTCCTACCTGATGTTTCTTTGAATGTTGTATTGAATGGACTTGTAAATGTTGGCTCAGTAGAAGAAGGGCCAGTTGTGGCTTCCTCAGTAGTTGTCAATGTTCTAAGAGTGGTATCTGCACTTGAATGTTTTGTACCAGTAGCCTCAGATGTTGTTGTATCCTGATCATATATGGTTGTATATTCAATTTCAGCAGTTGCTGAACCTCTAGAATTTTCCATAAATGTAGAGGTCCCAATTGAAGTTACAATGTGTTTAGTACCAGTGGATACTTCAGGTATTGTAGACTTGTTGATTACAGATGTAGCTGCCATTGATTCTGTTGTTTCAGAAAGTTCAGATGTTTCCTGAGTATGAACTGTAGTGGTCTCCCCATCTGTAACACCTGTAGATGAGTGCATAGTTGTAGATATTTCAGTTGTGGATGATGTGTTTGTAGTGACTGTGGAGTCTTCTAATGCTGTATCTGTGGCTGTCACTGAGGTGAATGCCTTCAATTCTGTGGTATCAGAAGGTTCAGATGTAATTGTTGTTCTTGAAGCTGTTGTAATTGATTCAGATTCTATATTTCACAAAAATAAAAGAGGAAAATTTGAAACAATCTGCCCATTCATATAACAATGCTTAATATTCACACATGTATGTGAAACATTTTAATTAAACTACTGTAAAACAATATAGGTGTAGATCACATGTTGTTAATGGTAAATTGGAAAAATACATATGGTAATATATATTATATTGGCAAATTAATAAATTGAAATTATTATAAAGCATACATTCTTCAAATTCAACTGGTAGATAAGTAAAAACATTAAAAAAATAAAGAAGCCTCTAGTTTTTCATCTATGGAGATCTTTCTAGTCTTGAAGAAATGGAAATATCGAGTAGAATGAAACATTTTACCCAACTAGTCTACACATACGTTTGACATTAAAGAGCTAACTTATGTAATCACAAATGTTATTACATGAATATAGGTGATAAAGAGCATACATAATATTGTTAACAATGTCATAAGTCCCTGTGTCTCCTACCTGATGTTTCTTTGAATGATGTAGGAAATGGACTATTGATTGTTGGCTTAGTAGAAGAAGGGCCAGTTGTGGCTTCCTCAGTAGTTGTCGCTGTTGTAAGAGTGGTATCTGCACTTGAATGTTTTGTACCAGTAGCCTCAGATGTTGTTGTATCCTGATCATATATGGTTGTATATTCAATTTCAGGAGTTGCTGAATCTCTCGAAGATTCCATAAATGTAGAGGTCCCAATTGAAGTTACAATGTGTTTAGTACCAGTGGATACTTCAGGTATTGTAGGCTTGTTGATTACAGATGTAGCTGCCATTGATTCTGTTGTTTCAGAAAGTTCAGATGTTTCCTGAGTATGAACTGTAGTGGTCTCCCCATCTGTAACACCTGTAGATGAGTGCATAGTTGTAGATATTTCAGTTGTGGATGATGTGTTTGTAGTGACTGTGGAGTCTTCTAATGCTGTATCTGTGGCTGTCACTGAGGTGAATGCCTTCAATTCTGTGGTATCAGAAGGTTCAGATGTAATTGTTGTTCTTGAAGCTGTTGTAATTGATTCAGATTCTATATTTCACAAAAATAAAAGAGGAAAATTTGAAACAATCTGCCCATTCATATAACAATGCTTAATATTCACACATGTATGTGAAACATTTTAATTAAACTACTGTAAAACAATATAGGTGTAGATCACATGTTGTTAATGGTAAATTGGAAAAATACATATGGTAATATATATTATATTGGCAAATTAATAAATTGAAATTATTATAAAGCATACATTCTTCAAATTCAACTGGGTAAACTGCACTACTCCAACACTAGCCGGGTGCAAACAAGCGCAGCATTGGGGCAGGGCTCGCTCTGTGCATGCGCTAGGCAAGACATTGAGATAGATAGATAGATAGATAGATAGATAGATAGATAGATAGCAGGGCTCGCTCTGTGCATGCGCTAGGCAAGACATTGATATAGATCAGGGGTGCGCAAACTTTTTTTGCTGCGCCCCCCAGTGCCTGGTCTCCTCCTTGGTGCCCCCCCCTCCTTACCTCGCGTGGCATCAAATGACGCCGCGGGGTAGTGTGACATCACATGACCCCGCAGTGCCATGGTCATGCATACTGAGGCCGGCTGAACCTCGGTAAGTAGAGGTTGCAGAGGCCTCACACGGTCCCCCGGTATTTAATTTAAATGACCGGGGGGAGAGTGTGGGACCTCTGCAACTGCCCGCGCCCCCCAAAAAATATCTCGCGCCCCTCCTGGGGGTTGTGCCCCCCAGTTTGCGCACAGCTGATATAGATAGATGGATGGATGGATAGATATATGGGTTGACAGCATGGGACATTTAGAGGTTATTCATTAATGTGTGATAGTGCTGATCGGGGCACTGCCGCATGGACGCTGAGAGTCACTAAGCTCTGATACGTTATTAACTTGAATGACCGTTACTGCAGGATCGCGTGCGGTAACCTCTATCAGAGCTTAGTGAATGGCCCCCATGAATAGGGAGTTACATGAGATAGTGTCCCGATTAGCACTATCGCACTTCAATGAATAATCACTGTAGTGAGGGCACTTTTTCCTTTCAAACCTTCAATGCCTCTTTTAATTGTACAAATGGAGTCATTAGGAGTTGGGAAACACAGGGTAACATGGCACAGAGGACGGCATTGTCATGGGGACATTTTGTTTTGTATTTACAACTTCAAAACTCGTCTCTAACAGGTTCTTACAATGAGGTTTTTCTAAGAATAGAACCTATGCAAACATGTCCCAATACTGTAATTCTATCAAACAAAACCAGCGGACAATGCAGCGTGCTGTATAATGTTACTAACACTGCTGTTACGTTATTACATTGTGCTACAATTACAACCTGTGTCAGTTTGTGATGAAATAAGGATTAGTGAAGGTCACCTTGAGACATGTAAGACACAATGTAACGGAAGGCCCCAAATATATACCTGTATAGCAGGTCTTTAATTATCAGTCTTTGCACTGGAAACTACAGTGCAAAAAACAACACCAGATTTATCAACAAAGCAAAATGCCATTTAAAACAGTATGGGATTTTTTCTTAAATATACAGTATACAGTATGCATCGGGTGCTGTTTTCCCTCCCAGATTTGCAGCTGGGAGGTTTTGATAATTAATTTACGTATTTGTATTATTAATTTGTGAATCTTTCTTTGTATCGCTTTGCTCCAAGACATCTGAATGTGTGTTTAAATTAAAACATTTACATTACTGTGTAAGGCCTTGATCACACCAGCTACGTCAGCGTGTGCGCACTTCCTCGTGACGTCACAGGGTGATGAGCACGCCCGAAACCGGCACTGCAGGCAGGAGGCATCGGAGGCGACTGGTAGGCGTTGCGGGAGGTGTGGCCATGACGTCACGTGAGCGGTTCGTCGTCATTGGCTGAAACGCTCACGTGATGCGGCCATCGCCCGGAAAAAACAATTTCTCAGATCTGTTTGAAAATCGTGCGCTTGGACGCATCTGTCGCGTGCGCAGCCACGCGCACTATGTGCACTCTCAATAGCCAACATGCATTTGTTTTGACGCCGCGCGCACGGCCGCCGATGGTATAAGCACGGCCTAAGACTTTCACTTAAATAAGGTTTCAAAAGGTAAGGATTCCTTTCTGCAAGAGTTTGTGTTCCATATTCCCATATTGTACCATCAAACCCGGTATTTCCTTCGGTCTGTCTGTTCATCGCTGGCACGATGTAAAGATTAATGTTACTAATTAATATAATAATAAGCCTGGCCTTACTATACCATCATTGGTATTTATCGCGCCTTCTTACTTTGGGGCACGAGCGCGTAATTAGGGAGCCTGATCTGGTGCTGTGCGGTACATGGAATTTTGGGTAAAACTTGGTCAATTTAATCACTTGACCCCTCCCCCAGAGTGACCGCTCCTCAGAAAGCCAGGTAGCGTTCAATCCTGCATAACAGCAACTAGTGTGGGATGTAGCTCCTACATTGTGGGACCCCTGAAGTGCCGGACCTCAAGACGTGTTAGCTGTGACATGGGGTGACTAGGGGGTTAAGCCTGAAGTACCAATTTATTTGACTGGTTCGTGGCCTTTTCGTCCTGATCACAGACATGCTTTTACAAACTGACATTATTTTACTGTTTTGAAGAAATATTGATGCTGCTGTGAAAACTCTTAAAGAGTCATTCAAGACGGGTTTTTTTCTTCATTTTTTTTAATACAGGTTTGAAGCTGGGGTATCTCTGCAGCCGAACCCTATTAATTTCAGTTTCGGGGATCCCCTCCTTCCAGGGGTACTTACCTCTGTAGTGGGTGCCGGTAGTCACTTCAGGGTTCACATTATGGCTGCTTTTCAAAGTTCCCAGGCCGTGCGGACCAATCGGAAGCCGTGATGTCACCTTGCGCGGCTTCCTATTGGCCCATGTGAAGAGGACGCAGGGGGTCACCAGACCTGAAGCGAATGGGGTTCAGCTCAGGAGACCACCTGCTTCAAATCTGTATTTAAAAAAATCAAGAAGAAAAGACAAAGCACCCGGCATGGATTGCGCCTTTATGTTATCAGTTTCTGTAACCGGCTTTATAAGTCACTTCTGGACACCTGCTGCCATTTTTCTTCCTCAGTAAGCTCCCGCTCTCTTACTGAGAGCCGCGATCTTCCACTGTTAGGCATGTTTTCTAACTGAGTTTGGGGCTCAGATTTGCAAGCTCCAAGAGGAGGTGTTACTGTATGTGAATAATTGCTTTCGTTATATGCTGCTATGTGAAATGGGTCTGTAAGCGGGGGTGGGTGGGATGTTACTGGGGGGTAACACTGATTTAGGTACACACTACTGTAACAGTTAATTTTTAAATAAAATAAAGGTAGCCTGAGTTTTATAGTATCAATATTCTATAAACTTTCCTAAAATAAGGTCCAGCCAACTTTGCTCTAAATCTAATATTTCATACTTTTTTTTAATTTGTTTCATTCAGGCACAGTACCACTATTTGTTTTACATAAAATTGATGGACTGACTGTAAAGAAATATTGACTGTAGTGTATGAGAATATCCTGCCAATCACTCTCATGTAAGTGACCTTGTGGCATTCTAGAATCCAAACTATGTAACAGGTTCACTTGTCCTGTTTGACCAGTGCCGGGGCTAGTGGACAAACAGGTGCAAGCAGGCTCACCAATTCAGGGTCAGACTTCTTTATCAATAATATTTACTGTATATTGACAGAAGATATAACAAATCATTTGCATTTTGAGAATATTTTTTTCCAGTGAGTCAAATTTGGAATGTGAGACTAAAATCTCCAGGGCACACTGATCCCTTCTAATAAACTTCTCATTTCTGTAATAATGACAAAGTGGGTTTCTCTGATACTGGGAATTTCTTCTATTGTTATTTCTGAGACCCATATCATGTTGCAACATACATCATTGCTAACTCATTTACTGGAAGCTTTTTTATCTTGATTGTGAAACTTTCGGTGTACATACAGTTCTACCCATAGGGTTGGGAGAGCTTTTTTTTTTTATTGGCCAATAAGTTTATTAAAGAAACATGTAATTGAAAGTTGTAGAAGACATGCTTCTCTTGGGGAAGTGGAGATTTGGAGTAGATTCAAATATCCTTTAATGGACACTAGAATTAGTCACAGATTACAGTGTAGAGCAGGGGGGCTCAACTCCCGTCCTCAAACCCCCCAACTGGTCAGGTTTTCAGGATATCCCTGCTTCAGCACAGGTGGCTCGATCATTCCCTGCTTTGACTGAGCCTCTGATTGAGCCACCTGTGCTGAAGCTCAGATATCCTGAAAACCTGACTTGTTGGGGGGCTTGAGCACTTGAGTTGAGCCCCCCCCCGGTTTAGAGAGTTCTCCTCCGCTCACATATTTCTTCTGCAAGTGTGCATTAGAAAATGCAAGTTTCAGGGCCCCCGAGGTCCCTTCCTCAGCTTTGCATTGTACAAGAAACTTCTACAAGAAAATTTTTCCCCCAGCATGTTCTGGGTTATGAAACAGAGAGCACGTTTCCTATACCCGTATGCAGAGATACTCTGGTAGCAAAGTTAACTCTGGATGCAGAATGTCAGCTCGCTGTGCCTCCTAATCGTTTGTGGGAGCACCGGCGTCCTCTTCCATCCCTGCCCCACATACTCAGGAACACGGGGGAGATAAAGAGGGGGCAGTTACCCTTCTGTGTCGCTTGCTATAAATTTAGGCTGATGGGAATTAGAGCTATTTGTGAGTTACGTATGATAAGTAATCTTTCTGCCCCCTCTGTAAAGGCCTGAAGAAGTTCCCGAAAGTTTGCATTACTGAACGTCAGTACATTTCGTATCTGTTTTTCTGCGTTGCTAACACACATTGGGCTATTTATCCGTTTCCTGGCTGCAGAACAGGGACAAACACCAGATTAATCCAATTACATTTTTTTTCCTTTGATCATTTTACTTCTGTTTTTTCTTGTGTCGTACGGACTTTGGTAATTATCTCCCCGGATCTCCGGTGGGTCGCACAGCATAGAACGCTAACTCGCTTTGAAAGTCTCTCCAGCGCCCAGAAACCCAAACATATCAGTGCACGTTTCTGCTAGTTCGGAGGGCGGTCTGGGACATTTTGCAGCGACCACATGAGCGCCGTTGTTTAGCCGCTGCTTTCCTCGCTGCCGGGACGCTCAGCTGGCGCCTCTTCACCGCTCAGGTAAGTCACTAACCTTGGCCCTTACCTTAAAAGCCCCTAATCTTAGCCCTGAATACTAACGCTACCCCCTACCCTAAAAACCTTAACCCTTTACACGAAAACCCTTTACCCTAAGCCCTTACCCTATCCGCTAAAACCCCATCCCCTAAAACTAACCCCATCCCCTAAATCTTCCCTTCCCTAGAAGTGGCGGGCGGCGGAGCGCCCCCCTGAGGCTAAACACCGGCGGGGAGTTGGTCGCTACGGAAGGTCCACGACCAAATGTCCCTTTCAGCACAGGGATGCATTTAAACCAGGGGCGGCCAACACCAGTCCTCAAGGGCCACCAACAGGTCAGCTTTTAAGGATATACCTGCTTCAGCACAGGTGGGAACTAGTAATACACGGAGCCACTGATTGAGCCACCTATGCTGAAGCAGGGATATCCTTAAACCTGACCTGTCGCTGGCCTTTGAGGACAGGAGTTGGCCACTCGTGAGCCGTGATTTTTTGGGTGGGACAAATTGAATACCCTAACAGTAATTATGGTAAATCCTGTCATATCAATGATAATCGATAAAAGTGGCTGCAAAATAAATGATTAAACCCCATCTGCATAACACAGAGTAGGAAACACCCACCTTAAAGGTGTGCGTTACGGAATGAACATAAGAAACGGTTAGAAAATGATTATGATAATCTCTGGTTAGAAATGACCAGTCATAATGTCATATCATATGTACCTTTAGTCTTCTAATAAAACCTAAAAAATTTCATATTCATTGTAAAAACGATTGTAAGCTGCATACAATGAAAGCTCTAAAAATAATATCACATATTGATAAATGTAAAGTAAAAATTATTTATTCAATAAAAAAATCTGCAATATTATTAGTCAAACAAGATTTTTCATCTAATTAGGTAAATTAGCGTAACACGCTATGCGCTAAGAAATCATATTTTTATTTGCTGTACACTGTTCGGTGGGGGGTGTTTGGCACTTTATTACTCACCATAACGTATACAATGCGTGGTTTACACTGTTAAGATGTTCATTCTTTTTTTTTAAATAATAGTTTAGCTAAGTACAATACAGTTCAGACTCCAGCAAGTAACAAGGAAAGACCTGCAACTCCAAATAATGTTCCTAGCAAGTCACAATGATTATTTTCTGCCAAGCTTGGGGTCATTTGCACTGCGAAAGAGGAAAGCATGCAGGCACACGGACTTAGATGAAAAAGTGATTTATTCAGCAAAAACTACCAATTTGCACAGCAGCATTACAAAAAAAATAGCTTTCAAGAAAGCCACATACGGTATTCACTTTAACAGACAACTAGAAGATCCAGATAATAGAAAACCCCCAGAGATAGAATAGATAGAACTCATTCGTCTTAGGCCCATATTAACTAAATGGTGCTAAGATTTAGCCCGCCCTAATTCCCATTCACTGGAGGTGTGCTAAATCTTAGCACACTTTAGGGCGACTTGGCCCTAGAATGTAAGCTCTGCAGAGGCAGGGATTCCCCTTCACATGTGTACTTTTATATATTTTAGTTTATTTCTAAATTATTTTATATTGCCTGTGTACTTTTATTATGACCCAGTGTTTTAACTAATAATAATAATAATAGTCATAATATTAATTATTAGTATTATTATTATTATTAATAATAATAATAATAATAATAATAATAATAATAATAATAATAATAATAATAATGGAACATGCAATGCATGGAAAATGATGCCAGTGAATAATTCTTTTTCTATGCAACAGTTTCCTTTGCTAATTATTTATGATTTCTTACCTTGAGAAAATACCAGTATCCAAACAGCGATAAAATGCAAACACAAAACATATTTCTCTTTCGCCTTCATCCTGCAGAAATCAGCGTTATCCCAAACCCACGCTGCCAGGAAAGCAGAATAACAGCAGGTGGAAATGGGGCCGCTGCTACCTGTACACTACCTGTACCTGCTTCTGTTGCAGAAGGTGTTAGAGACAGAGAGGAGGGGGGAGTGCCCAGTCCCATTGTGTCCGCATTGTGTTCCTCTGTCACAGCAGGTCCCGACCTTCACTGGGAACCTCCACAACAATAGCTAAGCTTAGAATGAAACACCTAACGTATATCCCCTTCCAGGGGAGCCTGAGAAACTTTGCACAGAGGGTGGAAGTATAGGATTAAAATAAGCATGCGTTAGAAAATAATAATAATGTCCAGCACGTAGACAGGAGTAACACCGACGGGTCATCCTCAGTAACCTGGGGTAACCCCTCGATATATCCGCATTTGTGTTGAAAATAGAAATGTAAAAAGAAAACATCTGATCTTTGTGAAATAATCATTTGCAACGTGGTCAGTGGTTACATTCTTCTCCACGCCACGATACAGCCACTATTTAGCAGCCATTTTTTCCTATCCCAAGCCCCAGAGAGCCACACTGGCCAGGCACATGTGGCAGAATGGAGAACGCCCTGACGTCAGAGCTGTGTCCTCTCATTAGAAGTCAAAGCAGCAATAATCAGGCCGAGCTGCACCTTTCAGGGCTCAGTATCAGCCGAGTTTCATTCTTCGGATAGATACGAGGCTACGTCCTAAATCTGTAACCAGGTGTTTTAGTCAATTAGACGGGATGATCTTAACCACGGAGATGCCGCAGCAAATCAAGCAAATCTTTGGAGGTCTTCAGCTACTTAGGGAACAATGTGGCAGGGGAGATGGAAAAAATACCTTTAGAACTGGATTAATCTCCGCATATAAAACCCTCATGGATCAACCAGCGGATGGTATTACTGCTACTAGAGTCTCAACAGGCGGAACAGCTGGTAGTTTGTGTACCGCTTCATTGAATACCCTACATTTTCCCCACCATGCCAAGGACACGTTGGCGTACGTGGGTGCACAGGTGGGTCAACACAAATAGTAACAGCTTACTAAATTTAATAAAACAATTACGATCAACAGCAAATGCACTCACATGCTCTACGACCTTGCAAACGGATTACAACGTGCCGTCCGCAGGCTTGAGGAGCTGGTTGCGCGGTGTGTATGGAGGCTAGGTCTCGCGTATATCTCCTACTCGCCGCCGCGACTCTGAGCGCCAGGTCCACCTCAGGTGACGTCACTAAAACACGGCCGCTTCTCTCCTCAGCCGGCTTTACCCCTGAGGAAGTGACGTCAGTAGTCACGAAACGCGCGTGGGGTGGAGCTTAGACTGCACGCATTGCTGCGTGAGGAGGCCGGCTGAGGAGAGAAGCTGCGGTGTTTTAGTGACGTCACCTGAGGTGGACCTGGCGCTCAGAGTCGCGGCGGCGAGTAGGAGATATACGCGAGACCTAGCCTCCATACACACCGCGCAACCAGCTCCTCAAGCCTGCGGACGGCACGTTGTAATCCGTTTGCAAGGTCGTAGAGCATGTGAGTGCATTTGCTGTTGATCTTAATTGTTTTATGACATTTTGTTACGGTGCTACACCATTGGTATTTTTATTATTTTATACATATCCCGTGACTGTGATTGATCCTTGTGGAGAGGGCCACTCTCACCACCTGAAGACCCACTGCTATCCAGTCGCATACACCAGAGCACCAGCTAAAGATACCTTTCAAGGCCTCTTGCTACCTACTTTCATGTAAGGCCCGGGCCATAGAGGGGTGAGGAGTTCCGAGCCGCGCTGACGCTGAGGCGGCGCGATCGGAGGCGGGGGGAAACTGAGGGAGGCGGGGCAGTGACGTCGCTGGGCCAATCGCCCGCGACGCACTGACGTCAACGTCACGGTGCCGACGTCACGGCGCCGTGACGTTGACGCAGCTCCGCGCTGATTGGATGTTTTCAGCCGACAGCGCGCTGAAAAACAGCTTGGTGCGCGGCTGAAAACTCCAGCGCCTCAGCACGCCTACGGACGCTCGCGTGAGCCCCCTCTAAAGGCATCCTCATTGAGGATGCAGGGGCTCAGCGCGGAGCGTCCGCACGGCTCAGCGCGGCCTGTCCTTCTATGGACTCGGCCTATGTGGTTAGCAGCTGTGTGGGTGTGATCTCCAGTAGCAGAGAGTATTTAGGCATGGTTCCTTTGTCTTGTCTGATTTCAGATATACATTCACCAGCAAAGAATTTCTGAAAGATCATCTGTGAGATCTACGAACTGTTCCTTTATTCAGAGAACTGGGAACATACCCATCAGGTTTATTATACCTGGTAGTGCGCCAAGGACTTTTTCTCTTTGTTTGCTATTTTGTCTCCAGCCTCATGGATCGGCTTGTTGTATATTCCTAGGCATCCCCCCCCCCCCCCCCCCCATTTACTCTTGGTGACAGTGGGGTCTTTTTGCTATATTGTTTATCCTTGCACCATTAGGGTTAATCAATTTCACAATATTTGTTACCATTACACTGATTTGCATTTATATTTGTTGAGCATCACGTTATGTAAATAGGTTGAGTGCTTAGTATATGTTTTAGGTCTCTTTTTCATCAGTAACAGCTTGCATATAAAGCTGTGTTTATATTGTTGGGTACTTCTGGTTGACAGAAAGTCTGATATAGCGTGTAAACACATCAGACATCGTTTTGTATGCTTGTGTAAAACGACTCCACATCAAGACTGTCCAGAAACATCTCATCATCCACAGATCTGCCCTCCAATCTCTTGAGTACATCCTGTGTGTTCCTCACATAAGAAGGTAGGCAGTGAGACCACAAAACCTCCATGGACTAGGTCCAAATAGATGCTGGCTCCCTCTGTGAGGTTACCCAGTCCTGAGACAATCGGAGATTCTTATGCGTTCTTGTGCACGTTAGGGAGACCAAAAAATGGGCAGACTATGGGTGCTAAGTGGTTCTTATCTGCTGTCAAATTCTATGTTTGAATATATACCAAAGTCACAGCAAAGAGTAGACTATTGGTTAATTCTGAAACATATTGAATATGTATTAAAATTTATGCAAATTATTTATGTTTATTGTGTTACATGTAGAATTTTTTGTACTGCATACATTCACACTTCCTGTGCGAGGGACATCAGCCATGCCCATCCAACACATGAACTAACATTTTAGTTTCTAAAGAAAGCTGTATCATGAGATAGGCATATTAAAGGTGCCTTCAGCAGTATGAGTCTGCTTCCTAGCGGTATAAGAGAAAGAGCCCCCTGGCTACTCCCATAACCTTAACATTTAGTAATGTATAACTTATCCAGTGCTGGTGTCCTAAGGCAGGGGTGCGCAAAGTTTCCTCCCTGCGTCCCCCTGCCTGCTCGCACCCCCCCCCCCCCCACTCGACTCTGCATCAAATGACGTTGGCGGGTCATGTGATGTCACATTGACATGGCAACGCGTTGCGGAAGACCAGGTAAATATTACAGAGGCTTTGCTTTGCCCCTCGGCATTTAATTTACACTGTTACAGGTTCTCAGGTGTCGTATGGCCGAAGGACGGCACTGTAAAGCTGTTCCCATACTACAAGCACTTACATGTTATCATGCATCTTTAGGCCGTGATTATACCAAAAAACGCCCGCTGCTCTACGCAAAAAAAAGTATACATCCCCACAAAGTGCTTATACCTACCGCGACTGTCGCGTCGCTTGCAACTTGCTACTGCAATGCGGGAGACAGTCAAAGAGATTTCTAAATTTGTTTGCAGGTTGCGACGGCCGCGTCACATGTTGCAGCCGTCCAATCAAAGAACAGATGTCAGACTTGTCTCCCCTGCAGTCACGCGTGCAGAACAATGTGATGTCACAGATACGCGAGCGCGCATTGCAGTTCCTTAGTATAATCGCAGCCTTAAGCGTCTGTCTGTGCTAAACTGAAGTAGAACTCCTGCTGGTATCTTAACTACAGAAATCTGAAGGGGATTATTAATAACGTCTAATATATATTACCTTTAGCTTCATATATATATATATTTATATTGGTACAATCACTTTATCCAGATATAACGCTGCAGTGCAGTCTGCGCATTGCAATGTGACATGTAAGCCTTGCCGATTGTGGCACTAAGTGAAGCTGAAATGTTTGATGCTATTTGATATTATTTCTTTTTGATAGTTAGTGAACCTATTTCCCCTCTCACGCCTTCTCTATTTTGGCACTCCCAGTACTCTTTCAGTTTGCCAACGTACGCATGGATCCTTTAATACACATAGCGCCAACTGAGGTTTCATTCGAGGGAATTGTTATACAATAGTGGGATATGTGTAACAAACACAAAGTGAGCATTACAAATAAGGAACCATGACTACAAAGAAACATGTAATCTAGGAGACATACAGGTACAAGGAGACTTACGTTGTGTGAGGTTGAACATTTGCTGCTGGTAACTTTGCATCATTATCCTGTGCGGGGAACCAGAAAAGTATTTCCCCAACCCTATAAATAGCATTAATCGGTGTATGGGAAAACTTTGCAAATAATAGAAGATGAGGAGTTTGAATGCCAAGTTTTCAAAGGACATTATTCTGTGGCGTGAAGGTGACACCTGTGTAAAACCGTTCAGGGGATTTTGAGCCCATTACTTTTTCTAGTTTATTTTTAAGACGTCAGACATTCCCACTGTAAATGTGGCAAGGTGTGAGCAGAAGGGGTAATACGATAAGCAAGGAGAACTTGGGAGGCATTAATCTTATATTCTGCGTGATATTCTGCAAACAATGATCAGCTCTGTGCAGGCGGGGGTGCAGTGCATTACTGAGCTGCCAGAGGGGGGTCCCCCGTGCACTAAACGGTAATAATTACATTTTTCACAGCTGTCAGGGTGGAATGACCTATATTACTGAGACCAATAGGGGTTCTGGATCAAATAAAGCTATTTTAAATGGATTTTTATTTTGTCAAAGTAAGTGAAACTGTCTTCCAGTGAGCGAGGCTCTTTAAGTTTGGGAGATGGATTACCAGTGAGTTAGACTCACTACTCGTTAGTAAAAGTGAATTCCAATGAGGGAAAATAGCTACCAGTTTGTGAGACTGTCTTCTACTGAGTGAGACTGTTTCCCAACGAATGAGACTGCTTTCCTATGACTGAGACTAATTTCCAATTGCCAAGACTGCCGTCCAGTGAGTGAGACTGAAATCCAATGACTGAGACCGTTTCACAATGGAAGCGACTACCTTCCAGTGAATTAGACTGTCTTCAGTCATTAAGATCACTTTCCAGTGAAGATGTTTATTTCTGTAGAATGTGACTGCCTTTCAGTTTAGTGAGACATGACATGTATGTTATTAGGCTAATCAAATAAATAAAGGTGTGCGCGCTCTTATGAAAACCTTGCCTCAAATGAATAATGAAATATATAAATCAGCATCATTATCTTCTTCAGCCCTTCTCGATCCACTGCTGGTTGAAGGCCTTTCCAATGATCTTCCAGGCACTACGTGCAAGCCTCTCTTCTCCACGTTGGTCCAACACATTTTCGGATTCCATCTTCCCATCCTACTTTTGGTCGTCGTCTTGGTGTTCTGACATCCCTTGGAATCCAGTCGAGTACTGTCCCTGTCCAATGATGGTCTTTTCTTCTTGCAATATGTTCAGCCCACTGACATTTTTATTTCTTCACCCTGGTGATGATGTCACAGACTTTTGTTTGCTTTCTAACCCATTCATTACTTTTCCCGTCTCTTTGGGTAATACCCAGCATGCATCTCTCCATACTTTTTTAAGTATGGGGATGTATACAAGAGATAAAGTCAATTAGACAAAACACGTAGAGTTATGTGATCAAGTTCCTATGGTCTTATTTTAAACGAATCTTCTATATATGCCTTTTTTTTTTTTTTTTTACAACTTTGATTTTATTGGGTGAAATACATCTTACATGGTAACACCATCCATTGTCTACAGTGACATCACCGCATTTAGTACTTTCTTTTTTACATAATTAACCAAAAACTTGACCTACTGGACTTACAAGACGAACCGGGGGACAAGACACACTAACTATGTAGTAGGGAGGGGGGGAAGGGAGGGGGGGGGGTGGTAGGGCTCGGAAGGGTGTTCCACCTATCATCTTCCGTTCGGGCGCCGTGCGTGTATTTTAGTGTAGACCTCTTTCTCCGAGAACATTGACCCACTCTCTCCTGCTGTTACCTCTTTGGCTGCCTCTTACACTAGGGGCCTATTCTGCCCTGGATCCCGCTCCTTCTTCGGGTTCTCTGTCTCTATGTTGTCGTGGATCCCTTTCATTACCGGAGAACGCATTTACCGCCTATTATTGCAGGATTGTGGTGATATCTATTCCCGGGATGTCTGTCTGTGCCAGCCAGGGCTCCCAGACTTTTAGAAAATTTGAGCCGGTGTCGTTAACCAAACTCGTCAACTGTTCCATCCGGCAGACAAACCAAATTCTATTTCTAATCTTGGGGATAATTGGAATCTCTGGTTGTTTCCATACTGCTGCAATCTCGCATCTGGTGGCTGTAGCCAGATGTGTGATCAATTTATGTGAGGCATTAGATAGCCCCTTGACTCGTCTGCCCAATAGGAACAGCCACGGGTCTAAGGGGATTTCCACTTCTAGCAGTCTCTGAAGCCAATCTTTAATCTCCTCCCAAAGCGGGTTTACCTTCGTACAAGACCACAGCATATGGAATAAGTCCGCTCTCTCTCCGCACTGCTTGGGGCAGAGCGGAGAGTAGCCTTTGACAAATTTAGATAATTTAGCGGGCGTGTAATACCACCTCATCAGGACTTTATATGCGTTCTCCTTTAATGTGGTGCAGATGGAGCTTTTGGCCGCCATCTGCAGGATCTTATCCCAGTCTTCGTCTTCTAATGTCTCTCCCATATCTGCTTCCCACTGTCTCATGTAGGCAAGTTTGGGTTGGTCGTCCGTCTTCGGGCACACTACTTCCCTGTACATTCTAGATGTTAGTCCCCTTGTGTCCGTATCTCTTGAACAGAGCTGCTCAAAATTTGTTCTCCGAGGCCGAGTTGGGGCTTCATTGTAGAAGGCCCTGATCTGGAGGTATCTAAAGAATTCAGTGTTTGGTAAATTGTTCTCCTCTTTAATGTGATCAAATGTTTTTATATGTTGCCTGCCCTCCAGATCTTTTAGGCGGAGATACCCTGCTTGAATCCATTTTGAGAAAATGGAGCTATCCATACCTGGAGCAAAGTTTGGGTTCCCCCATACGGGAGTCATCAGAGAGTTCAGGGATGTGAGATGGCACTTGAACTTAACCGCGTCCCAGACTTTCAAGGAGTTGACCATGGTCTGCAGCGGAGTCCGCATAACGGCCCGACTTTTTTTGGGCAACCAAATTAGGTTCCTAATATCTATTGGTGTGCAGCATGTTTTTTCTAGTGCTACCCACCTCCGAAGGTTCGGGTCTGTGTGCCATATATATGCCTTTTTAAAGGCGTTTGGAAGTTTTTACTTCATTTGTTCATTAAACCTATCTGGTTGGGAGTACCGATTTCCATAAGGACACTGACAGCACTAAAGAAACATATGCGATTCAGCAGTGGGAGAGAGCAGGAGCTCTGATTGCAGTCACCGCAAAACACCTGAGAGCAGGCGGCGTTCGGTGTGTTGGAGAGACGGATCTGACTACGCCAGAGCTTCGTGGGCTGCGGTTAAAGATTGTGCTCCTACAGATATGCTTATTTTATCTACTATCATGTAAGTGGAATCAGTGCTTATGCTGTGAAAGTACTGAATATACTTACTTCACCATATTGGCTTCTTTTTATTTTTAGATATACTAAACCCTCATCCTCTGCAGTTGGACAATTGGACTATTTATTTACACCGGTGATTTATTATTTTAAACATATTGTATTGGTTTGCGCTGTTTGTTATATATATATATAGATATAGAGATATATATATATATATATATATAGTATATATATATATATATATATATATATATATATATATATATATATATATATATATATATATATATATATATATATATATATATATATATATATTGGCATTGTGTGTGTCCTACACATTGTAGCAGCATCCATTACATCTAAAAAATTATCTTTTTTAAGTTGAATTGTACTTTTGCGCACTTTTGTATTTTTTCTTTCAAAGGCACTGACACAGGGACCCCGGTGAAAACCTATTTAGATTGAGGACTGAGAGGTCCTACTGAGATAAATCAAACCTTCCAAAGATATATAGCTTCAATGTTTATGCACATTCTAATATTGCCTCTTTCTATTGGCTCACATTCTTGTGGCCATTTTAATCACCCAGTGTTTTAGCGTTGATATTTTATGTCATCATAATGATGTCCATGAGGTGAGCGACGGAGCGCTAGGCCACGCCCCCGGTGGTTCAGCCAATGAGGGCGAACCTGCTGGGTGACATCATGGGCCCTGTCACTACCGCGCCACACCCCTCCCCCCTGTCTTTCCCCCTGCAGCACTCTGCAGTCCGGGGAATTCAGCTGCGCGCTGTCAGCCTCGCAGGCGCGTTTGCAGCGCAGACAGCGGGGCCGCAGCCTAACTTGTTTCAAAGATATTTCGCTTTACTGTAGACATGCCAGGAATTTATTGTGGGTCAATAAATCATAATTTTCTGTGCCTCATTACATTATTCATCTCTGTATCTGAGTGAAATGGATAAAGGTTGAAGAATAAGTTAATTTGATCATTATACTCCACATTTTCAACCTAAAGTTGTCCTAAAATATTACTTCATATACAATATTATGATGTTGATGATGTTACATTTCTCTCCCTACCTTTAGAAAAGGGTTAAACATTTACATCCTTGTTCTTGAGAGTGAATTCCCTGATACCCGAAACTCTGGCACAGACAGAGAAACCTCACCTCCCGCAGCGCAGCTCATCCGATCCGTGCTACCTCACCAGCAAGTGGAATGTTTTCTTGTGTAGTTTACCTAACAATGGTAGCTTAACTCATCATTAAGTGCACTTTCTGACACATTGGAGATAGAGGTACAGTAGCACACAGGAGACTTTAAATGGAGTTAAAAAAAACTTCTGCTATAGTTAGTACATCAGAGCAATAAGAAAGCAGTAACGTCTCAGGACAATCCTGCCCCTTCCTCAGACCGAATACCACACACAGATCATACACAGACCACTTACTGACACGTAAAAGCCCAGACTCAGAGATCTGTGTATGCCTAAAGGTCAGTAACCGTTCGGGCTAATGATATGCAAAACAGTTACTACCTAACTATGCTTTTGCACAGAGTAAGCGCAGGGATGTAACGAGACGCTAGTTAAGTCATAGCTAAAGTTACTTTTACTCCCATCATCCAGACCCAGAAATATGGGTTTTGCAAGATCTCTCCCTCCCCCTATTCTCCTCCTCTCCCCAACTCTCTCTCCCCCTTTTCCCCTCACTCTCACACTCCCCCTTCTACCCCCTCTCACACTCTCTCCCTCTCTCTCCATATCCCCTTCCCCCCTTCACCCCCCCTATCCCCCTCACTCCCTCTCCCCCCTTCTCTGCCTCTCTCCCTATCTCCCTCTCCCCCCTTCTCTGCCTCTCTCCCTATCGCTCTCACCCTCTCTCACCCTCTCTCCCTATCCCCCTCTCCCCCTCTTCCCTTCACTCCCTCTCCCTCCTTCTCTCCCTCTCTCCCCCTCTCTCCCTCTTCCCCATTCTCTTCCTCTCTCCCGATGCGCCAGGTTGTTTGAAGCCAACGCATGGCTGTGTCTCAGACAACTCCATAAAACTGGCTTACCCTATAATTGCACAGCATACTGTGCTTCGACTGCAGCAAAGGATTCTGGGCAGTGACATGCGGTACTTAAAATGTGTCATTTATTACTTGTGCACTCAGAGTTCAGAATGGAAGGATCTGCAAAGCACAACCTGGCACTGCTCCACAGCAAGATACCATTTCAGAAAGGCTGATTGTGCAGCCAACATGTGCTGTATATCAGTCCTACAATAAGTGTGTATCTATGTATTTTTACTTATATAGTGTCAGCAATGTGCTCAGAGCTGCGCAAAATAGCCATTAGGATACAAGGAATGATAATACAATAAGTGCAGAGGTGTCTGTTACTGATTCACTTTTATCATCTTGCCAGTTTGCTCTTAAGGGCACAAACCATGACAATAAAAACTACTTAGGAACAAATCACATTGTGATTCTATTACAGCGGCACATTGTTCCCTGTGCGTCTCTCACCTCTCACTTTCTCTATTGTGTTATTCTGAATAAGCTATTAACGGCACACAAAGGAAACACATAGCATTAGACAGCTCTGTGCTATAGTGACGAGACGATCCTGTGTGCTGAGTGTGTCTGCGAAGACACCTTCACATTTTTACATTGTTTTCCACTGCTATTTCTAAAGATGGTAAGTTCACCAGTGTGTTGTAATAAATGATTTTACAGCGTTGTTTTGTGTTTGTCTGTAAGAAGCGGTTTATCAGTGTTACAGTACTATGTATTAAATACCCCTTTTCTTCCCCAGATAATGTGGTCCTATGTACTAAGCATCACACATTGAATTTGTGGCATTAAATTGACGCAAGATATCAAAATAGTATATTGCCTTTTTCTGCATCTATGTACTTATTTTTTTATTGTGTGCTCAGTAAGCTTCAAAGTTGTTCTTAGTCAGATATATCAGCGCAAAGAGTCAGAGCGGCAATGATGCACAGACGTAAACCGTATGTCCTGAAATAATTACTATATTGATGTCATCCTGGCGTAAATCTTACAAAGTCTATTGATATTGCACAAAATTAGAAGTCCTGAAGTCACAATATACAGAACCAACAAAAGCACACAGAACGCATGTTTCATTGTATACATTACCAAAATGTAATATTTTCACAGTGTGGCTACAAGCCACAATGAATAATACGTTATTTGTAACAGGTCACATAACGACCTTTCAGAAATACCACGCAAAGTGCATTAAGGTTTTGTACTACCGTACGTTTTAGCACTACAGTTCCCTTGCCTATAATTACCTGATCACATGGTGTGTGACGTACATCGGCTTCCCCTGTGTTTAATATTTCTTTAGATAGACTAGAAGATCAACAAAAGTCCCGTAAAACAGGGTTCAATAACGTGACATAAAACAGGAACGAGCGTCAGGTCCAACAGCTGTCTGTGAGAAGGGTTACTGGTACATGCACTTTAACCCAGGCTGTGCTGAAAAGCTGTGTAATGCGGCAGGCAGAAGCTTATGGGGGTCTCATGTTAAAATGGATAAAAAGTAAAAATTGCCACTGTGTGAGTTTTGATTTGCATGTCATTACCCAGAATCCCTGGCCGCAGTGGAAGCATTGTATGCTAAGTGATAATGGGGAAAGGCAGGTGTGTGCACCGGTCTGAGACCTGTGACTGTGCTCTGTTATAAGTGCTATTTTTATTTGCTGTACGCCACGTTTAACACATATTCTCAGCTAATTATATGCAAAAGCAACGACTGTTCTATATCTCATTAGCGTCGGCGTAATGTCACGTTATTGTAGCATAATGTTGTGTTATCTGACAATAACTTGACATGAAGTTTGTGTATAGTATGTCTTAGTATTAGTCTGATCCAGATCCTCAAATTCTTCTTTAGGTCACGCTGAGAAAGACAGGAGAGGGATATGACGCGATGTATGTTACTTACAAAATGATTTCAGTGTCTGGATGTGAGTAAGGCCGAGTTCAGGTATGACCTAACTCAGCGTTGCGCAAACTGGGGGGCGCGAGATTGTCTTTTGGGGGGCGTGGGGTTTACAGAGGCCCCGCACGCTTCCCGAAGGAACTTAAATGAAGTGCCGGAGAAGTGGCGAAGGCCTCTGTAAGCTGCACTTACCTTGGCTCCGGCCGCTTCTGGAGCTGCGCCGCCATGGGAACGCGCCATCAAATAATTCCGCGAGGTCATGTGACGTCATGTTGCCATGATGACGCCGGAGCCGAGGTAAGAGGGGGCGCAGAGAGAGGGCAACAGCTGGAAGGGTAGCGCAGGGAAAAAAGATTGCGCTCCCGACCTAACTAATATACTAATGTAACATTTAGTCCCCACATTAACCTTAATGGGCTGTAGTAGATATGCAATGTTATGATAATGCCTCATTTACATCTCATTTTCACTAACATCCCTTGTTTTTAACACAACTCCCTTTATGCAAGAAAACATTACTTAATACTAAGGTATTGTTCTTTTATTACACCCGGGGCAGACACAAAATTGAGCATGCTGAGCATGTCCAAGAGGCTGAGGGTAATGCAGCTCAGAAGGGAGAGAGAGGTAGGGCATGAGGAAGAGAGGTGACAGAGAGAGAGAGAGGTGGGATAGAGGAGAGATAGAGGTGAGAGAGAGGTGGGGACATGAGGGAGAGAGAGGTGTTAGAGAGGGGAGGGAGAGGCAGCATGGGAGAGAGAGGAGGGGATGTTGGAGAGAGAGGTGGAGGCATTGGAGAGTAGGGTGGGATAGAGAGGTGGAGGCATGGACGAGAGAGAGAGGTGGCAGAGAGAATTTGGGGCATGGGATAGAGAAGGGTGGGAGAGGGGAGGAGAGGGAGGAGAGAGGGAGATGGGGTTGTGTGAGAGAGAGGAGGTGGGTCCCGAGAGATCGCTGACACTGGGTGTAGGTAGGGGGTCCCAGTGGAAACCCTAGTCCTGGGCCCCGGGAAAGCTGTCTGCAGCCCTGACTAATCTATATTGTATAATAAAGAACTCTTGTGTAACCTTCAGCAAATCTGCACTTCCCCAGGAACCGGACAGATACCCAAACTTCTCTTTTTCACTTCTAAGCAGAAACCCCTGATCCCAAAGAAGTTTGCATTAAATATATGAACTTCGCTAAACCTGTTTCTTACATTTGATAACAGGCAGAACAGTAAATTACTGCATCAGGGGTTTAATAGACTTGTGTTTAGTAAACAATGCAAAGCTTCAGATCACTATGGGGGAAACTCACTTAAAGCTGCAATCCCCCCCAGAAAATATTTTTTAGGGGGGGTCGCTGTGTTGGTCCTTTCTCCCATATAGTAACAAAGGAAGGAGAGGGAGGAGGGGGTATGATACCTTTTATTGGACAAACAAGTAGTTGACGAAGCCTCGGGAAGCACATTCGTGTGCGAAACGCATAGGGGTAGAGTTATAATTTGTATCAGTTTCTGTGCAATTGTAAATCGCCCTGTGCATATTATGTGTACTTAGCCAGTTTTATTGAAGTCTTGTAAGTCCAGGAGTCGCGGTAGCTTGCTACATACGGGCTACACTGTGACACGTGAACCCGGAAGTAGCGTAGCATCGCGGAGATACCGGTTGATCCCAGTGTGCGGGATCAATCAGTCTGAGTACTGCACTCTCTCCAGACTCTAGACCAACTGGTGTGGCAGCACGGACACTTGATCTCTCAGATATCCACTGGACTGCTTACTTTGTACATGTAAGTTACTATTCGCATTTTTCTTGTATTGCCCAATACATACTTCTTCACCCTTGGTGCGCTCTTGTGCTTTTCTTCTATGACTGGTTCACTGGTGGAGTTTCTCTACAGTGGACACTAGTGGAGGAGAGGATTACCTCCACACATAGGAGCTGCAAGAGGGGGCAGCTGCTCCACTTCAAGATTTTCTTAGGAAGCATGAGCACCGATTGAAACCATCTGACTGATATGTTACAAGCTTTCCACCCTCTCAGGTCCTTCCTCAGGTTTCCCAGAGATGATTTCTGGTCCCCAGGTTTCCGAGGTATTTTTCATTTTCTTTGTGCTGGTGTTGACACAAAGAAAATACAGATACAGCTGCGGTGTAACAAGAAGAAGTCAGAACATCATCTCCTGATGACATTACAACTTTCTATTGAACGCTACAGGAAGCCCTGACCCGGCTGCCATTTTGTGTTCACCTGGCAAGTATTTGTGTCTGGTGGACACAACTGCTCGGGGGTCTGGAACTGGTGGGACCCTGGAGGTCTGGAGACCATCTGTTAGCTTTGGAGAATCCCCCAGAAAAATCCTGAAAATAGTGTGGACTGCTCTTTGGAGAGATTATTGTGAGATTAATCCGGATGTGCAGAGTTACTTCCCTGATAGAATAACAATAGGTTATTCTAAGGGCCATAACACTGTGTGACTCATGAAACATGCGTCATTGGTTAACAGAACCCTTTGCCTCCATACAGGTCTTACACAACCTTGCTAATTGTTCAACACTTAGATTTGTGGCCCTTTTAGAGAAGCATTTTGGAAGCAAACCATGGAAACCTTTCACGCTCAGACTGGTCTGCAAAGTGTCCTCATTATGGGACCTTTAATTATCTTCCAAAGGGACTCAAGTTTTTACTTCTGAGATGTACCTAACCTCATCCCCCCAGGAACCAGGGGAACAATAGCAGACAGCAAGAGTTTTTAATGAAGGTACAATATAGACACAGGTAACTGCTACAATGTATAACAGCTAGAGGGGTTGCTATCAGAGTCACCTAGTGAGTCTTATTCTAACTTCAGTGTTGTGTTGCTGTAAAACATATAAAGTAACAAGCAGGTGCCTTGTGCGTTTGGCCACCGGAGAAGGGGCTATTCAGTTAAGGTCTAGGAGGGGCTGTTACATAGGCCACTTCATGTGAGGGGTTATCTATTCTGCTCTTTAACATGTGTGTGAGATGTGAAAATAAACCTTTGCTGTTACGTCCGATACATTTACGAAGGAATATGTTCAGATTCTCATTTTCATGCACAGGTCTTGTACAGGTCTTCTGGGAAGTTTGAAACAAAAAAGTTTGTGTTTATTCCTCTCTAGCAACACATTTCATGGAGTCGCTGTTATCATTGTGCACCCCCACCAGCAATGAAGGGGTTAATAGAAGTGCCAGTGATCGGAGGTTTAGGACACTGCGGTGAAGTCCGACTCACAAGTCCTGAATGTCTGTGTTGATTCACTTGTCGTTGTAATTTCATGCTGTTCTACATATACTTGATCGCTGTAAATGACTCAAACATCGTCAGTATCCCAGCACGCTAGAATGTGCTTTTTTTATGGCTGCAGACTGAGAAAACCGAGTATGAAAACCCGACACCAAATGTAGCAAATAAATACCCGCCATTGCGTTGAACAAGATTCCTTTTCAGTGATAAATCTGGGATAGTTTCTTTCACACATTTTGCCCCCGTTTTGCAGCCGGGGGACCTGGATAAATACACCCAGAGTGTACTCATTAAAACATTTATTCTTAGCTACTGTAATTTAAAAGAAGAATCTGATTCGGATTTTAATGGTCATATAGTATACTGATAAATAACTCTTATATGAAGCTCTCTGGCCATTTGTGTGATAAATTAAAACAAGTCATCATCTTTATGTGAATACAACAGACAAAAATAATGCTGAATATCTGAAAAATGTCACTTCAGCACGGAAAAGAAGAAAATACTCATTGGTATAATGTATTTTGTTGAGTTAAATGATTTCGCCAAAAGTGGTAGCAGTGTCTTTTGTGGAAGAATGTACTACCTCTGTGGGCTCCTTGACACTATGCAGAAAGTGTAGAACTTGTGGCTAACTTTGGTGGTAAACCAGGCAAATCCACTCTTCTCATTGCAAGGCCAAGTGGAATGTTAAATGCTCAATTATCTAATGGATAATTGATAACTGAGAGTGGATTAGCCACCGTCAGCCATAAATCCTACACCTTCTGCATAGTGTCAAGGAGCTCACAGAGGTAGTAAATTCTGCCATAAAAGACACTGCTACCACTTTGGGCAAAATCATTTAACTCAACAAAATGCCAATGAGTATTTTCTTCTTTTCCGTGCTGAAGGGAAGTTTTTCAGATAATCGGCATTATTTGCATACTTGAGAACTCCATCCAACAGTTATGAGATTTTGGGACATGTATTTTTAGCAGGTATTTCAGGTTACACGCCTAATTAAATGACTCACGGGGGGGAGATTGCTGAGAGGCATTATATTAATACCTGACTAACACCCTCTCTATCCACCTTTAAGACCCACCTTAAGACACACTTGCTACAAGAAGCTTATGAGTAGCTCCGTGGCTAATACTGGACACATGATGCATAAAGCTTGGCCCCCTGCAGGCACCCTTACCAGAACTCCCACCTACTGTCTCTGTACATTCTTCCAACCTAACAATTAGATTGTAAGCTCCCCGAAGCAGGGACTCCTCTTCCAAAATGTTACTTTTATGTCTGAAGCACTTATTCCCATGATCTGTTATTTGTATTATTTGTTATTTATATGATTGTCACATGTATTACTACTGTGAAGTGCTATGTACATTAATGGCGCTATATAAATAAAGACATACATTCATACATACATACATACATACATACATACATACATAGATATTAATATAGTATTTCACAGTATTGGAGATTCATGTAAGTTTTTACAACACTGTGGAAAGCTATTTAAATAGGAACCAAACCAGCCATACTGATCAGTATCACAAATCTGTTACTAAGTAACTCACAATGAGGAAACAACATAAGTGTATTAGAATCAAGTTCAAACAGAAACTAGATGCTACATTGCAACACTTTGGCCAAAATGTTAAACTAAAAGACCATTTTATTTAATAGATATCTATACATATATATTTAGGCACTGTACCGTGTATAAGTTTCACTGGATGTGCACTGAGCTCTGTCTGTGTTTCATGTTCTGTCTCTGGTTTTAAATATATATTGCCATGCTCAGTAGCACTCCTCTGTGACACTTATATGCTTATATATATGTTGTGGTTATTTTGGGGGTTCAATATGAGCTTGTAGGTGTCCTGTATGTTTTACAATTCTTGTTCAGCTGGTCTTAGCTGATTGGCGGGTGGCTCCTCCTACCTAGTTGAAGCTCACCCCCTCCCACATTTAAATGGTTAAAAGCTCACTCCCTTGCATCTCCCACTCTCAGGGGAACTTGCTTGCTTGCAGTTTGATTGTGACAAATCTAATACAGAGTACTTTTCCTGGTAATGTACAGGTTAATAAGAGCTTCAATCAGACTTAGAACTATGCAACTAATTTTGACAGATTTATTATAAATCATTCTTCCTGGTAATGCACAGGTTATTAAGAATTTATATTAGTGTTAGGTACCCTTGAGATGTGGTCTGCCGTGTAGTGGCTCAGGGGCTTACAACACTTTGGCCAAAATGTTAAACTAAAAGACCATTTTATTTAATAGATATCTATACATATATATTTAGGCACTGTACCGTGTATAAGTTTCACTGGATGTGCACTGAGCTCTGTCTGTGTTTCATGTTCTGTCTCTGGTTTTAAATATATATTGCCATGCTCAGTAGCACTCCTCTGTGACACTTATATGCTTATATATATGTTGTGGTTATTTTGGGGGTTCAATATGAGCTTGTAGGTGTCCTGTATGTTTTACAATTCTTGTTCAGCTGGTCTTAGCTGATTGGCGGGTGGCTCCTCCTACCTAGTTGAAGCTCACCCCCTCCCACATTTAAATGGTTAAAAGCTCACTCCCTTGCATCTCCCACTCTCAGGGGAACTTGCTTGCTTGCAGTTTGATTGTGACAAATCTAATACAGAGTACTTTTCCTGGTAATGTACAGGTTAATAAGAGCTTCAATCAGACTTAGAACTATGCAACTAATTTTGACAGATTTATTATAAATCATTCTTCCTGGTAATGCACAGGTTATTAAGAATTTATATTAGTGTTAGGTACCCTTGAGATGTGGTCTGCCGTGTAGTGGCTCAGGGGCTTACAACACTTTGGCCAAAATGTTAAACTAAAAGACCATTTTATTTAATAGATATCTATACATATATATTTAGGCACTGTACCGTGTATAAGTTTCACTGGATGTGCACTGAGCTCTGTCTGTGTTTCATGTTCTGTCTCTGGTTTTAAATTGTTATTTTTTAACAATATACAAAGATACAAAATCTGTAACCACAACAGACTGCTAAAGCAGTAAGTTGGGGGCTGCAATAATTAATTCAATAAGATTTTGCGTTGGGTAATTTCTGGGAGTGGGAATTGAACTGCTGATTTACAACATCCCATAGAAGATACAGAAATGTACAGTACGGAGGATTTAAGTACCCAAACCTCATACAGCTTCATTCAATACCATATTTAAAAGTCTCCTGATTGCAAGAGTGAAATAATACACTATAATAATAATAATACACTACTAAAAACAGCCCAGTGTGTCTCAAATGAAGCAAGACCTTTGTTTAAAGTTGAATTTTTCTTCTCTGGTTAACCTGGTACTGTTTTTGTCCCTTTTTTGCAGATGGTAGACATTACTACAGTATATTTAAAACCAGAGACAGAACATAAAACACAGACAAAGCTCAGTTTTAGCACATCCAGTGAAACTCATACACGGTACAGTGCCTAAATATATATGTATAAATATCTAATAAGTAAAATGGTCTTTTAGTTTGACATTTTTGGCCAAAATTGTTGTAAGCCCCTGAGCCAACGGCACGGCAGACCACATTTCAGGGGTCCCTAACGCTAATATAAATTCTTAATAACCTGTGTAATAACAGGAAGAATGATTTATAGTAAATCTGTCAATATTAGTTGCAAAGTTCTAAGTATGACTGAAGCTTTTATTAACCTGTACATTACCAGGAAAAGCACTCTGTATTAGAGATGTCACAGCCAAACTGCAAGCAGGCAAGTTCCCCTGAGTGGAAGATGCTATGGAGTATGAATGTACAGGTTAATAAAAGCTTCAGTCATACTTAGAACTTTGCAACTAATATTGACAGATTTACTATAAATCATTCTTCCTGTTATTACACAGGTTATTAAGAATTTATATTAGCGTTAGGGACCCCTGATATGTGGTCTGCCGTGCCGTTGGCTCAGGGGCTTACAACAATTTTGGCCAAAAATGTCAAACTAAAAGACCATTTTACTTATTAGATATTTATACATATATATTTAGGCACTGTACCGTGTATGAGTTTCACTGGATGTGCTAAAACTGAGCTTTGTCTGTGTTTTATGTTCTGTCTCTGGTTTTAAATATATATTGCCATGCTCAGTAGCACTCCTCTGTGACACTCATATGCTTATATATATGTTGTGGTTATTTTGGGGGTTCAATAGGAGCTTGTTAGGTGTCCAGTATGTATTACTACGGTATATACAGTACAGCAGCCAATTTTACCTTTCTCTGTTTTATGCAACCTCCCTGTAGCTTTGTGATTCAGCAACGTCTCCATAAAAGAAGAACTGAGCCAGAAACCCATTTAGGAAAATAATTATAATCTAAAAGAATGAGAGCAACGTGCAGGTAATAAGCACTGTCTTTGTGTACAGTCCATTTGTGCACATTTGATTTAAATGCCACGTTGAATGATGGATTCACATCCCCACTGTTGCGTTTGGATGTGTAGTCTTTGTATCTCTGCTGTAAAATAGAAATAAACAGTTTTTTGGAAGTGGCCCTTTGAAACAGTTCAGCAGATTAGAGCCGTATACAGACGCACTGCGCCCGGCGCTGGGGACGCAGAAACAAAGGTCTGCTGCGATCGTGCTGTGGGAGGCGCCATGCTTCTGAATGGGACACCCTGTAGCATTATTCCTTTGTGCCACAAATGCACAGAGCCCGAGTATTTGTAGTATTAAAGGAATAATTTGTGAGCTTTTTTTACTTGTTACTTTTTAACATAGGGTTGAAGCAGGGGGTCTGCAGAACTGAACCCCGTTAATTTCAGCTCTGGGGATCCCCTGCTTCCCGAGATGTAGACCTCTGGCTCGGCTAGCAGGGATCACATCCTGGCGGAGTATCAAAGCTACTTTAAGTACATTAACAACCTGCGGATTTTAAGATCCGATAATAGGTTTGAGTGATACAGAACCTTCGTAAAAGTGCCAATGTTCTCCAGGCGTGGTCTCCATTGTGTCAGACTGGGCTCATTTAATACAGTCACAGGTTCTGTATGGTCTCTGAAGGCTGAGAACATAGATGTGGATACCACGTCACACGGTATGTATAATGTGATAGGTTTCCCCATATGGAATGAAAGTATTAACATTGGAAACTGAAGATTTAATTTAAGCAAAGTGAGGGCCGCCGGTATGTCCAATTTGAGTTAAACGCTTCAGACTATATATGGATTTTAGTTATGTCCATGTCTCCAGATATTGCCAGATTTCCCCGCCTGTCTCATCTCACAATGTGGGGGTGGCAGGAGGGGCTAGAGGAGGAGGTATTTGCAAGAAACATAATTATGAGATGTATGCATTTAAACGTTATTGCTGCTTGCAATGTGCATCAATGGATTCTGTTATTTGCATAGATGCTGCTCTGAGTTCAAGTTACATGGGCGGCATGATGCAAAATGTTGTTTTGAGATATATGAAATGTACCCTGCATACCCTGCATGCCCTGGGGAAGGTTTCTCAACTCTCGACCCTAAGGCCAAATGCAGCCTGGGAAGGACCTTGAAGTGGCCCTTGGACTAGCTGCTCCTGCCAAGTACATACTGGTTTCTCAGGCAGATACGTGCAATTTCTGACACAAACTCACCTGTAAGTTAAGGTAATCTAAATATATATGGTACAGATTTGATAAATACTTGCACATGTTGAAATATAATCATTTTCAAGTCTTTAAAGGGGCACTGCCTCTTTTTAAATTTTTATTATTATTATATTTATTACTTGGTTTGAAGCAGGGGGTCTCCAGGGCTGAACCGTGTTGATTCCAGTTCCGGGGACCCCTTGCTTTCCGAGATACTTACATCGGAACGGGATGAGGCGGGACCTTTAAACAGGTCTGTGATACCAGCATCACCTTCCGATGTAAGTACATCACGAAGCAGGTGGTACCCGGAGCTGAAACCAATGCTATGCAGCTCTGGAGTCCCCTGCTTCCCACCTATGGAGGATTATTTTTTAAATAAGGTAATGCTCCTGTAAATTAATCTAAAATGACAGTTTAATAACCTGGTGGCCCTTCTACATATAATTTTTTTTTTTTGAAAGGGCCTCTTTGGAAAACTAGTTGGATGCTCTGGATTTTGCATCAAAACTTTGAAAGTGTCCAAATCTTACAAAGGAGCATTTCCCTCTGAATCTAAATTAGCAGCACAAGCTTGTGTGAGTGGGGGAAGGCACGTGCCACACTTACTATGCAGGGGGCTTGCGTTCTGGAATACATCCGACTTCACAAAACTGGAGTGGGAAATTATATGGATTAAAAACAAATAAACATAAATAGAAGAGCCAACCTACAAAATATCTGGTGGAGAATGAAATATTAAAACAGGTACAATCAATCAGTAAAGAAAAAGCTTACGTTTCTCAAGGCCTGGCCAGTAAAACTTGTATGCAAAGGAGTAATGTATGTAGTAACGGGAATCTTTCTTCCCCCAGTATATGCAAAGGACTATGTAATAATGGGATTCTTTCTTCCCCCAGTATATGCAAAGGAGTATGTAATAACGGGAATCTCTCTTCCCCCAGTATATGCAAAGGAGTATGCAAGAAATATCTTCTCAGGAAAGAAGGTTTGTGCGTGTAGCTTTCATCAATTCTTCCGTGTTGAAATTGCAACTTAAAGTCCACAAAATCCTGATTAAACCCTAAAACACTGAAGGACGTACTGTACCCATCAAGTGCTGGTACTTGTTATCGCCCCCATTCCGGGGTTAACTCCCCTTGACTTGAATGCGATAAACCGTACAGCTAATTGGTGGATGTGACCCTAAATATCTATTGTCCTAGTCCTACTGGAGCCCAGGTCCGAATAACCGTGAACATTTCAGCATCTTTTTCCCAACTTCTCTTCTTTTGGCAAAAGTAATCAGAAAGACTGTCAAAGACTGAGCCTCTGATTCAGCCAACTGTGCTGAAGCTGGGACTGGTTGAGTCACCCATTTGGAAGCAGGGACTGATTGAGCTCCCTGTGCTGAAGCAGGGATATCCTCAAAACATGACCTGATGGGGGTGGGGGTGTGGGTGGGGGACAGGAGTTGAGCCCCCCTGGTTCAGTGTAAAGACAGAGGCTGAGTCAGACTGTACCCACACATGCTAAGGATTTATATTTTAGAAGGGCTAAGTTTTCAGGCATTGGAAATTATTAAGGGATTCTTGGGCAGGGTGGGGGGATTTGAGTGGAGTGCAGGGGCAGAGGGAGTAACTGGAATAGGCAATACTAAAAGCAACAGAGCTTTGTGTCAGGCAGGTTAGTGAAAGTACAAGGAAAGGAAACCTGATATACAGTAGCTCTTGGGAAATATAAGCAGACTCAGAGGAAGAAGAATAGAGGCAATTAATCAGATGTGCAAAGGCCTAAGCAGAAGAGGAAATAGCTCAGTCCATAAAGGAGATGACAACGCCTTTATTAGGTACATACATTAAAGGACCAAAACAAAATGAAGAATAGTCTGATTAAAGACAGAAGGGGACAGTATTGCTGAGGGAGATAAAGGTTTAGCAGACACCTCAATAATAATTGTTGCTCTTACCAGCTGAAGGTGAGGGGGGGAGAGGGACTACAGCTGAAGGTGAGGGGGGGTGGAGGGGGACCACAGCTGGTACTGTAATAGACATCCCCGATTTCTGTAGACACATCCAGATCTGCCCAGAAAACTGCAATCACTGGAGGTGTTGACGGGTGGTTATAGTTGAAATGCCTGTAGGGATACCTGTGTCTGATAAGAGTGACGTTGAAAAGCAATGACACTGTTGTCAGTGAACTGCAAAGCATAGAAAGACAGAAGTCACAATATAAAAAGTAGTAGGACTGCTTGTACACTCAAAGCACTGCAGGCCAGAAGTCTCTGGGTGGATCTCAGTCACGAGAAAATGTCTTTATCAAAAAGATCTAGCAAGAACCTTTGCCTGGATAAGTATGGAAAGTGGACAGACGCAACAGCAAGCTGGTTGTGAATTTGTGATACACCGCAGTGCTGATGTTCTTCAATTACAATCAGACAGTTAATATACTGTAGTTTGAAAGGGACCTTGAGAGAGCATGTGTGTTTGTGGCTGTTTCAGCCTGGAAGAGGCAACTGAACTGTCCAACGATGATGATCCTTCCATAGGAAGAGCTACGATCATAAGGGTTCTAGGTGTGGGCTGGGTGTGGTTCAAAAACATCTGGATTATGGCCAACACACGGAGACCATGTTCTGCCTGTATACTGTACATGCTCATTAACTGAATGCAGTGAAGATTTGTGGAAAGATCAATCTAAGATTTCAGATTTATTAATGAAAAAGGTGCTAAGCACAAGTTTTTTTTCTCATTCTTACCACATTTTTGTTGTTGTTTTTCTTTCACTTTTGCACCATCTTGCACTTAGCAATCTTGGGCCCACCTCTCACCTGGGGCTATTTAAGAAAGTCTCCCAAATGCAACACCGTTACAAAATAGTGCAATAAACAAATACATCGTGCAAGGTTTATTTAACTGTATGAACAATTGGAGGCTATGGGAATGTTTTGTTTGCGACAGAATGTTCCCAGTATTACCGGGGACTGGTATAAACTGCCCTTCCAAATCCACATCAGAATTCACATCCTGGTCGCTTTAGAAACACAGCCCTGACCTGCAGGTTATAAGAACCTCCTGTGCTCCAGACTGCTTATAAATGACGTTTCATTAGAAGAGAAAGGGCAATACAATACACACAGAATAAATATTTATTACAACCACAAAACAAACACGTCAGGGCTCTGAACAAAGGAGCCAACATATTTGCAAGTCCAAGTTGTCGTATTTATTTGACATATTTTTCATTGGGGAATGCGAAATCAGCTTCAGGTTCCGTGTGTTACTGGATTAGTCCTCTCCAATAACACTGTACTTATCAAGTGAGCGGGATGTACAGGGAGGACAAGTCGTACATATTCTATAGTGCGTTTTATATGCCGTTTGTGTATTTATCCACAAGGCTAATGTGTGTCACATATGAAGGATTTCCAAGAGTTGTGCCAATTTTTTAGCCTACAAATTTATAATCCATTCCAGGTAGTAACAAAGGAGGGAGGGGGGAGGAGGGAAGGGGAGGAGCGGGTATGATGCCTTTTATTGTGCCAACAAGTAGTTGATGTGTTACAAGCTTCCCAACCTCTCAGGGTCTTTCATCAATGAAGCTTGTAACAAAAAATCTTATAACCAATAAGAGGTATTACACCCCATACTCCCTCTATCTCTCTTGTTACTACATGGAAGGAAGGACCAGCACAGCGACCCACCCTTCTGTGCCTAATACATTCACAATACAAGAAAAGATAGAGCAGGCCCACCGTGTGTGTATGTGTATATGTGTACATGTAGGCTCTAAATGTACACGTCTATTTTAGTCCAATTGGGAGGAGCGCAGGAATTGTTCTTCTTTCCCCCATAAATGTTAGGCCAATCCTTTTACCAGCTGTATACATCTCAAAGGGAGGAGTGCAGGTAATATATAGAGCAGGCACACAGTGTGCGTGCATATGTGTGTGTGTATATATATATATATATATATATATATATATATATATATATATATATATATATATATATATATAATATATATAATATATTCTGCACTATCACAACTGGACTCTAACATGGCAATTTCCGTTTTATATATATATACACAAACCAAAAAAATGAAGAGCAAGCTCCATAGCATATAGCTGTGTTGAAATAGGGGACTAATTAATAAAAAGGGAGAGCTGCTCGGTCTGTAGGACCTGCACTCACAGGAGGTTAAAAGACCACAAGCATTTGAGAGAAATCTCTATACAGGAGACGTCACCATGGAATGGGAGGTCCGGAGTGGGACAGCTGTCGTACTGACCACCAGCTCCTGCCACGGATGAATAATGCATCTCAGAGTAGAGTATAGCTGCTCGAAACGGCTCCCTTATCCTGCTGCACGCGGCAAGTGTAAATCAGCTGTGTTCACAATCAGCTGTTAAGCCTGCAATAACCTCCAGGCCTCCTACGCGTTTCGTTTAGGAAGAAACTTCCTCATGAAATATCTGCAATTATCCCTGATGAAGTTTCTTCCGAAACGAAACTTGGGTTAACTTGCCTGCTGTGCTGCATACCATATACACTATTGAAGTATTCACAAAAAACTCTCCGTGTTTTTCGCCTATCCGGGTGTGATTTCCACGGTATATGGATGCCTCAGTTCCCGTCGATGTCATCGGCTGGTGACGAGTAGGGGAAACAACCGCGAACGGTTGGTCCGTGGACTCCGTGGATATCCGGGGTTATTACACAACTATTGGGGTTCCAATGCGCCATTGCATTGTTATTTTAAAGCCCTTTATTTTATCAGTTGTGTCTAATAAATTCTATTTTTAAAATTTACACATATCATTCAAGTTCAGTGAGAGAGTGCTACACAATTGGGGTTCTTTCTCCTTTACAGTTGTTATATCATACAGTACATAAGCATCTCAAACATACCATGTGCAGTCAGTGCAAGATACGCAATGGCATGGGATAGGCAATGGCATGGGATAGGCAATGGCATGGGATAGGCAATGGCATGGGATAGGCAATGGCATGGGATAGGCAATGGGATAGGCAATGGGATGGGATAGGCAATGGGATAGGCAATGGGATAGGCAATGGGATAGGCAATGGGATGGGATAGGCAATGGGATAGGCAATGGGATAGGCAATGGGATAGGCAATGGGATGGGATAGGCAATGGGATAGGCAATGGGATAGGCAATGGGATGGGATAGGCAATGGGATAGGCAATGGGATAGGCAATGGGATGGGATAGGCAATGGGATAGTCATGCTGTGCCATACAGACCTGAGAGGAGAGGGAGGGACATTTTGGTGAATAAAAATGTGCTGGAAGCTGTTAAAAATCACCCTCCCTTTCCCCCTCCTTCTCATGGACTCTTCCCTTGGATGGACACATTTTCAAGCCCTGTCAACATTAATTGGGATATGTAGGGACACTCAGTAAAAGGCTATTCTTACTATTCTTACTGCACTAACACTCACCTCACTTCACTTCTAACACTCACCTGCACCAGAAGCACACACACAATAAGCACACACACACACACACACACACACACACACACACACACACACAAATAACCGCACACACACCACACACACACACAATAAGCGCAAGCACACACATACAATAACCGCACACACACAAAATAAGTATGCACACACACACACACAATAAGTGTGCACACACACTCACACAATAAGTACACAAACAATAAACACACATATACATACAATAAGCGCACACACACACAATAAGTACACACATACTGTACAATAAGCTCACACATGCATACACACAATAAGTGCACACATAAAATAAGCACACACACAATAAGCACACACACACACAATAGGCGCACACACACACACACACACACACACACACACACACACACACACACACACACACACACACACACACAATAAGCACATACACAATAGGCACACACACACACACACACACACACAATAAGCACACACACAATAGGCGCACACACACACAATAAACGCACACACAATTACAACATGTATCCCACGTCTTTATTTGCAAACTTAATTTACAAAATTTTCCTTAAAAAAACAAGAATGTTGGATTTACAATATTTCTAAAATAACTTACTATAAAAAACCTTCTTAAAATGGGATTTGATATTTATTGCTTCCTTGTTTGTGCCGCGCTTTACTGAAAAGAAAAGTACCCCTCATATTGAACCAGGCTTTTAAATAAGAAGGGTCCGGTTTCTGGGTATCTGTCGGCCCCTCGGGCTATAATACAGACAACGACTTTACGTCTCGGTATTTCCTTTATTCAGTTTATTTTCGTTTCCCGTTTCCAAGCGGCTGTCACATTTTGACCTGGAAACTTATCCCGTAGGAGCTGTGTGATCTGGAAGAATACGGAAAAGGTTTATATATAGTGGGACATGGGGGGTTCCCTTTGCTTTTTACCCATATACAATATTCCTTATATATCATAATATGAAGACGCCTGCTGCATACAGTAATATCGCCTCTCTCCTACCTGGGCCATTATCATCTGTTTTCTATCGCTTTCACTTGTGGAAAAACGCAACGACACAAAGAGGCTGCTGCTATCTGCAAGTAGAAAGAACACGTTATACAGAACATGTAAGATAAAGCTTTAGAGATAAAGTGTTTCCGAATACTCCCAATGAAGCTAATCTAGCGAAATGCGTTGAGTTGGAGCCTATCGGTGATTGCCTAAGGATCTAGAGAGCATCAGACACCAGCTCCCCCAGTAGGATGGTCAGAACCAGAACCGGAAGTGACGCAACGGGACGTGGGAGCGTGCAGAGGCGGACGCAGACGCGCCTGACGCAGCGAGAGCGAGTGGTGAGACTGTGGCACACCCGGCTCTCGGTACACCAACTTACTGCCTGTTATTTCATACTTGATGTAAGCCTTGAATCAGGGGTTCATGTGAGAGTAAATCGTATGTTCGAGCTACACTAGTGTTGTCTTCTCTTTTTCTCTGAGCACACCGGACACCCACACTGGACACCCACATCGGACACCCACACCGGACACCAACATCATACACCCACACCGGACACCCACATCATACACCCACACCGGACACCCACATCATACACCCACACCGGACACCCACATTGTACACCCACACCGGACACCCACATTGTACACCCACACAGGACACCCACATTGTACACCAATACCAGACACCCACATTGTACACCAATACCAGACACTCACATTGTACACCAATAACAGACACCCACATTGTACACCAATAACAGACACCCACATTGTACACCAACACCGGACACCCACATCGTACACCCACACAGGACACCCACATTGTACACCAACACCGGACACCCACACCGGACACCCACATTGTACACCAATACCAGACACCCACATTGTACACCAATACCAGACACTCACATTGTACACCAATAACAGACACCCACATTGTACACCAATAACAGACACCCACATTGTACACCAACACCGGACACCCACATCGTACACCCACACAGGACACCCACATTGTACACCAACACCGGACACCCACACCGGACACCCACATTGTACACCAACACCGGACACCCACATCGTACACCCACACAGGACACCCACATTGTACACCAACACCGGACACCCACACCGGACACCCACATTGTACACCAACACCGGACACCCACATCGTACACCCACACCAGACACCCACATTGTACACCAACACCGGACACCCACATCGTACACCCACACCAGACACCCACATTGTACACCAACACCGGACACCCACATCGTACACCCACACCAGACACCCACATTGTACACCAACACCGGACACCCACATCGTACACCCACATCGTACACCCACACCAGACACCCACATTGTACACCAACACCGGACACCCACACCGTACACCCACATTGTACACCAACACCAGACACCCACATCGTACACCCACACCGGACACCCACACCGGACACCCACACCGGACACCCACACTGGACACCCACACTGGACACCCACACCGGACACTCACACCGGACACCAACATCATACACCCACATCGTACACCCACACCGGACACCCACACCGGACACCCACACTGGACACCAACATCATACACCCACATCGTACACCCACACCGGACACCCACACTGGACACCAACATCATACACCCACACCGGACACCAACATCATACACCCACACCGGACACTCACACCGGACACCCACACCGGACACCCACACCGGACACCCACATCGTACATCACGCTCCCCTTAGCGTCCGGAGATACATGTTTGGAGTAGACTTGTGAAACAGTCTAACGAAGGGTCAAGTAGAGGTGTATTTTGATCCATTTTTTCTTTCACTAATCACTATTACCTTTTTTATAATCACTTATATATAATCACTTCTTTATCACTGTGCTACACCTTCACTGGAGAGTGTCAGAGCGCCACCAAGTGTTTCATGTTAAAAGTCAATGAAATGCAAAAATAACGTCCGTTCATCAAACTAGCAGCGCTATTAACGGGGGTTTTCATATCTCGCATTTTCCAATGCACTGCACTTGCGTTTTGGTCAAACTTTAACGCATGTCATCAACGCATTTCTCGTGTCTTAACAAAAGCTAATGCAAATCTTACTATATTGTCAATTTTTTTTTTTTTTACACAACGTTTACAATTATTTATAGTGTCTTTCCTGCATTTATTTTTATTGCACATAGATAAAAATTCAATATAAATTAGTATTGTTGAGGTATTTATGGATATACATTATTGTACACCCATACTTAGTGTTATTATTACTTTATAAACCATATTAGTTCACACAAAAATATCCCCTTTATCGCTAAAAATCATAATACATTGTGTTTCAGATATGTATATGATCCCAAATATTTATATTTGTATGGCCCATGTAACTTTTTGGAATGAAAGGGTTAAGTCCTGTTACATTGCTTTTACCCAATTCCCAGAAAAAACACTCCATGATAACCAGGGTCTGGATGTTGGCAACGCCAGCTTTTGGTCTTAAATATGGCAGCGTTCTAACCGTGCGCCAACATGAGCGGAGGTCTGAGGATCGGCGTTGTTAGGGAAACGGCTCATTACCATAGGATTTGCATACGAATAAACCAATGTCCGTTAATATGTATGGATCGCTATTTTTCTGGTAAATGCCAGGACAACGTAACGCTAAGGACCTTTGGGGTTACACATTATGGATAACGCTATGTAAAATGGCGATAACATAACGCTAAAAATGTAACGCACTTCTATGGATCTCCCCCGACATTCCTACCCAGAAACTGGGCAACTTCATTAAAGAGTAATAGCAGCAAACATGGTAACAGAGTATGGCAGGTAACACAGCGTGGCAGGTAATACAGTGTGGGAGGTGACAGCGTGGCAGGTAACAGCGTGGCAGGTAACACAGTGTGGGAGGTAACACAGTGTGGGAGTCGACAGCGTGGCAGGTAACAGCGTGGCAGGTAACACAGTGTGGGAGGTGACACAGCGTGGCAGGTAACACAGTGTAAGAGGTGACACAGCGTGGCAGGTAAGAGGTAACACAGTGTTGGAGGTGACACAACGTGGCAGGTAACACAGAGTGGGAGGTGACAGCGTGGCAGGTAACACAGTGTGGGAGATGACAGCGTGGCAGGTAACACAGTGTGGGAGTCGACAGCGTGGCAGGTAACAGCGTGGCAGGTAACACAGTGTGGGAGGTGACCCAGCATGGCAGGTAACACAGCATGGCATGTAGCACAGCATGGCAGGTAAGAGGTAACACAGCGTGGGAGGTAACACAGTGTGGCAGGTGAAACAGCGTGGCAGGTAATAGGTAACACAGCGTGGCAGGTAATACAGTGTGGGAGGTGACACAGCATGGCAGGTAACACAGCGTGGCAGGTAATACAGTGTGGGAGGTGAGACAGCGTGGCAGGTAACACAGTGTGGGAGGTGACAGCGTGGCAGGTAACACAGTGTGGCAGGTAATACAGTGTGGGAGGTGAGACAGCATGGCAGGTAACACAGCGTGGCAGGTAATACAGTGTGGGAGGTGAGACAGCGTGGCAGGTAACACAGTGTGGGAGGTGACAGCGTGGCAGGTAACACAGTGTGGGGCAGGTAACACAGTGTGGGAGGTGACAGCGTGGCAGGTAACACAGTGTGGGGCAGGTAACACAGTTTGGGAGGTGACAAAGCATGGCAGGTAACACAGCAGGCATGTAACACAGCGTGGCAGGTAATACA